>NW_028221612.1:0-54125 GCF_014529385.1 Adiantum capillus-veneris
TTGGCTAGGGGGGAGCGGGGTCCAATGAGCTTGAAACATGTATAAAAATCTACAACTCACCCAAGCAAGCAAGGGCAGTGCTGGGGAGATATACACCACACACACAAACTCATTTTGTGGATTCATTTTCACTTGGTGAAAGTTGAGGAACTCCACCTCCTTCTCCAAGCTGTGAGAAGTGAGAGCCTACACCAACACTACTGAATGTATTTGAATGAATGTTGCATGTGATTGGCTAGGGGGGAGAGGGGTCCAATGAGCTTGAAACATGTGTAAAAGCTACAAGTCACCCCAAACAAGCAAGGGGGGTGCTGGGGGGATATAAACCACACACACACACACACACACACACACACACACACACACACACACACACACACACACACACACACACACTCATTTTGTGGATTCATTCTCACTTGGTGAAAGTTGAGGAACTCCACCTCCTTCTCCAAGCTTGTGAGAAGTGAGAGACTACACCAATACTCTTGGTTATGGAATGCAAATCCAACTAAGAGCCATGCTTCAATGCTTAAGCTTGCCATCTTCTCCATCTTCATTACTATGCTATTATGTATGCTAGCAAGAAGAGTGATGATAAGTGAGGAGCTATTTCTTTCTCCTATGGAATGTTTCTTTTTCCTCTTCCCTATCCTCATTCCATGCTAGCTCTCTCCACCTTTGAAGGTGTTTGAGGCCTTGGGACTGAGGCTTGGGATAGTTAATGCTTTCTACAAATTTTATGTTATGCTTGTGATGCATGAATCTTTCCATCTCCATTGCATCACCTAGGTCACAAGGAACACAAAGATTGTATTGTACCAAGTCTCTCTTGATGGGAGAAACTATAATACAAATGCCTATTGGAGGGAGGACCGGCACCGTATGAATCCGGTCCTCAAGTATTGTCATGTTCTCTAAACTCTCTCTCTCTTGCAAAAGTATTGTTCATGCCAAGTTAACCCGCTATGCTCCAAAGTAGTCTCACAAAAGTGCTTCATCTAATTTCCTAATTCCGCTACTCTCAAAATTCATAGGCCATTTCCATTACAGAAGAGACACTGGAGCTTTGTTTACATGCTATCGAGCTCTCTGATCTCGTTAATTTCTCTTTGTCAACAAACAACACAAACACACACACACATACACAATTCATGAGGAGGAAATATATATCAATAGAAGCAGGTTGCCTCTTTACCCTCACAGCTATGTTACATCTTCCATAAGAGAGAGTTGGGTCTATCTCTACACTTGCATTATAAACACATAGTCCTTGCATTTGTACTTAAGAAAGAGAACACACACGAAGACTGGGCGAAGACTGGACATACATGAAGCTCAAGGAGGGAGAACTCTCTCTCCTTGTAATGCGTAGCACAATAGTAGTACCATTCCTCAAGTTGAAGCCTGCAAACACAAAGAAAATAGTATCTATTTTGAGGAGGAAAGAGATGAGCATAGCAGAAAGAGATCTTACCTTGGGCTCCACCGACAATGTTTGCAATGGGTACCTATGGAAAGACTACCTATTGAATTTCAATCTAGGCAAAGCAATTCAGTAAGGTGAGGAGCCTCAATACGGATAGCAATCCAGGTTTCCACCACTCATGCACTTCTAGTTCCTATTCATATCCCGCTGAGTGAAATGCCGCTTGAACTCCCGATGCCTTTGCCGCCACCACCACCATGAGCACCTCCATACCCATTGTCCCCTGTCTCATCTTCCAACTACTCAACAGAAGCTGAGGGCACAGATTCACTAAGCTATCTTGCACCATCCAGTTTGATGCTAAGAGAGAGCCTAGGGACCATGAGGAAGCCTCCCCCTTTTAATCAATTTCCCCACTGACAGCACTATCGTGGCAGCGATAGTGAGTTTCCAAGTAGTAATCATCTCGTGTGAACCTTTGGGGGGGCGGCACCCAAATCAGAGCTTGCCGAACAAATCGAGAAGCCAAAGGCATGAACATGGGCTAAGAGACACCCGATGAGTGATTGAGGTAGCTTGGGAAGTCTGGATGCCTACGTTCAAGGTATGCATGTTCTCCAAAGCTGACCCATACTCCGCTACCCACCAGGAAAGAGATGACGTTGCATGAATTCCATCTGCAAAGAACCCCCATGCAGATGCACTCCAACACCCAAGTTGTAGTTGAAGACCCAACACACAAGCAACCCACAGTTGGCACAAGGCCACACTCATCCCTCTTGAAGATAGTCAATTAGCTAGAAAAGTGACAGCGGAGCTCTAAAGTTTGCAACAAATGTCCCCATGGAGGCCGACCTCCGTGCAACATCTCAATCGACGTGCATCCCAAGGACTAGATGTTAGAAGACAGGCCCTGAGCTAACCCTTGCACAACCTCGGGCGCCGTTCAGCCATGTATAAAGGAGCACCAAGGCAACAGACGATGAAGGGAGAGCTGGATCTAGAGCTCATAGAGAAGCCAGACAGGAGCTCGATATTGAGAAGCCACAAGAGGAAGAGCTGCATGGAGGCTGAGGGGCGGGGTAGGATATGACGACGAAGAAGGAGAGAGCAAGTAGGTTGAGGACAAGGGAGACATGCCCGAGACAAGGAGGGGGGGTGGAGGGAGGGGACCATGGGAAGGAATATCCAAGGGAATCGAGAAAGTAAAGGGATTTCGTTCAAGTTGAGCCAGTAGTAGTGAAGAGAGATTGTATCATTGTATTCGCTCCATCACTTTGCAAGCCCACAGCTGTTGTTGCTCTCGAGTCCGAGGATGCCATTTATTCTCTCTCTCTCTCTCTCTCTCTACATTAAAGTCGAGGCAGCACGTGTGATTTTTTTATGGGAATTTGATAATGCAAACAACCTTTCCATGATTAAAAGCACATGTATCATGTAAAGATATTGGCTGGTATGGGCAATGAGTATCCTTTGTTTTCTTGGCCAATCAAAAATTTATGCATTTTAAAAAAAATTATTCTTCTTTTTTCACTAACAAAAAGGGAACACATCACTATGGCCTTAGCCCTTTGGGCAGCCCAAAAAGAAGTGTACACCCTATATCAGTGAGATGTGAATAGATTAGTTTATCTTTGTAATGAATGTCTTTTGTTTCCAACACCCAATCAAAAAATTATTCATTTTTTAAAATTACCTCCCTTTTTCTTTAGCAAAGGGGAAATGGAAGGCATCACTAAGGCCTCACCCCTTTGGCACAAGCCAAAAAGGAAAAAACCAAGGTATGACGGTTTAAAAGATTCATGGGATTTTAAACAAGCACAAAAGCAATGGTAATAAAGCCTTGCATGGCTGTAGGCTAAAACTCCCAAAAGCCATAATATTTTAAGGCTTTTAACACCTTGAGGCTTAAGGAACATCACCCATTAAAAAAAAAGGCCAACTCCCATCAAGGCTTGGGGTTGTTCTCTCAAAGTCCATTCACGTAGACTCGAACTCTACAAGCTCTTGGCTCTATACAAGGCCAAATTTAATATTTTTTTCTTTTGTTTTATTGAGTTGTATTTAGGGAAGAAAAAGCCGCCCTCTATCAAATTTGAGACAATTTCCATGAAGTTCTTCAACTTTTTGACTATATAAATATTGAAACCCATCCAATGCTTGGACTCAAGGTCGTGAGATTGACGGGTAAATTTTCTCAACCATCGGGTGCGTCAAAGTAAGTCCCTCGTCTCAACTTTATTATTGACATGATTTCATATGTTTTCCACAATTATTAAGTCTTGAGTTTTATTCTTACATAAGCTCCCAGAATTTTGCATTTCAAGGATGAGAATTTATAGGATTTTTTCAAAACATAACATGACACCTAAATATTCATTTTGGTATGGATTACTCCAAAAATTTATAAGTAACTCATGAAGTAAAATTTCAAGCCGATAGAGCACTCATCCATCATAGCCAGGCCCCTTAATTAAGTTTCCCTTTTAGATAGTATGGTTCATATTTATTTAATTTTTTAAAATATATACTGAAATTGGGATAGCTGCTAATCAAGACCAAGTAGTGTTGTTTTGAGGCATTTTTGATAGGTACTATACCTTACACTTCAACAATTAGAGCTAATGAACAACCCTATATGGCTCTCGTTCGAACATGGCCACCAAGTCCACAAGTCAACAAGAAATTGGTTTGCGAATGGAGCTTAAAGTCAAACATTGATTTCATAATCACGCCAAGCAAGGGATCATCTCAGCACGAGTCTACCTATCAAATAAATTGATAAGTCTTCTTACCATAGCTCATGATTCCATAAAATTCTACACCTATAAATTTATACATTTAGTTGATTGGTGTTACATATTTATAATTTTTAACTTCTTTAGTCCCTCGGTATATCCAATATACACATTTGGAAGTAGTAGCATTTCTCTCCCTATATCTTTGGAAGCTATCCAATTGATAAGCAACCACATTGGGGCTAGATTGGTCACACGGCATATCCAATGTATGTCTGTGAATATAATTGTTAACATTCGTAAATTTTTCTCCTTTCTCTCTCCTTAGAAAAGAATTATTGACATTCATGGTAATATTTATTTTTTTGTAATTATTTATGAAAATTTTTTGTGACAATTATAGTTAATCATTGATGATTGCATATTACATATCTTTCAATCTTTGCTACTCATTAAGGCACAAAGGCCACTTTTAATGTTAACAGACCCCAAAAGAAATCTCTCTCTAGTGCTGACGAGTCAAGCATTCTAAACTTCCAAAACAATAAACTCAAGATAAGTATCTAGTTTCCAATTGTTTGAGCTCTTATTGGAGAAAAAGCCAAATGCCATGTTATTCAATTGCTACTAGAGTTGCATCACTAATTTATTTACTACTAGTATGTTAAGTCAATTTCTTGATAATTACATATCTATATCATGAAACACACCAATTGCTCAATAATAGCCTTTAGATATTTGATCAAGAAGTGCAATTAACAAAATCAATACTGTATTGTATCATGCACTTACTTACATTGCAACATTAGGCTTATTAGCCTATGAGGTGCTAAATTTTTGGTGAAGTTTTCTTTTCAAGTATTCAAAATTTTGGCCACTCTATGTGCCACTTCTAGGGATTTTAATGAAGCATATGATGAGCAAGAGGAATGCCAAGATTTTATCCATTCTCCGTGTCCTTAGCTCATGTTTGGATAGTCACTATTTTTTGGGTCATGGTATAATGCCCAAGTAGATTTAAACTGGATACCTAACCTTGTAATGTATTTCAATATTTATTTACCTTCACATAGGTACATTCACAATGCTTTTCACAATAGTCTCTTTCACCTTTTTGAGGACCCCTATGTACACATCATATATATGAGGAACCACCTACACTTGTAGATCAAGAAGAGAAACTCATCCTTGACCAAAGTTTATTAGCGTTATCTTTTTGACTTTTAAAGGCCACCCAGAGAAGATGCTAAGTGGATGCCTGATCTTTTTTTCCAAAGCTACTTAGATCTTCTCCACACATTTCATCACTCATAGTCCATTTAATTCTTTGTTGAGCAACTGAGGACAATTGTAATCCGTGGGTGGAGGGAGGGATGTTATGAGATTGGGCACCCTCCTATTGTATGTGGTTAACTACAATTGGGATAGCTGTAGCGTAATGGTTAATTACTGTGATGTCTTTTTATTTTTATTAATGGTGAGTTGATGACTTGTAGATTGGAATTTTGGGAGTTGAAGAGAAGGCTTTGACAATAAATCATTCTTGGCCATTTTATATTTGCATAGTGTTTTAAATATTTTATCAATAAGCCACTATGGCTGCTTTGTAAATAGGATAGTGAGAACTCACCTTAAGAGAGTCATGCAATAAGTAATACACTCCACTCATAAAATAAAGTGGAATTAAAAAAGAGGCACCTCCAATTTTTGACACTAATAAGTAGTATAAATACCAAACTCCACAAGAGGTGTTTGTGGAGTTTGGGGCTACAATCTTTAGGCCATTCTTGTGTAGATGCTCAAAATTTTTCCTTTCCCCTCTCTTAACCTATATCTTGGGCTATGGAGCTTCCTTGTGTCATCTTCTTGTGTAAGAGTTGTCTCCTATGCTGCTCTGTGTACTATTATGTGTAGGTATGTCAACATCTCCATCCCTTTTCTTTCTGTGTCAACATCTTCCCCTACTATCTCTCTCTTTTTCCTTCTCCATCACGGCAAGGTCAAGGGTTGAATTTCATGGCCAAGGGTGGAAGTCCACCCTTGCTCCCAATAGTGATCATGTGAAATTTCTTGTTATTAGTAAGTGTTATCACCATATTATCATAATCACATTTAACATAATCACAAAGAAGCCGATCAAAGGTTACTTGGTAACCCACAAAAAGCCCGTCAAGCGTTTTCTTTTCTCGATGGGCCTGTCGAGAAACAACATTTTACCGGCGGGCTTGCAAGGAAAAAAAGAAAGCCGGATGGATCTGCAACATAATAAAAAGGAAAGACCTGGTATTGTTTGAGCCTTGGAGAGAGAGCTCCAAAGATCCAGAGGTCCAGATCTCCATATATATATATATATATATATATATATATATAGAGAGAGAGAGAGAGAGAGAGATGCCCTCTGCATGTACATCGAGAGGAGAGAGGGAGTGATGGGATCATGTGGAGAATGCTCCGCATTGTAGCGTGCAGCAGGAGTAGCAGAGTACCTAACCACATGACTCATACATTTATGTTGTGTGTGCATTGTGTGGTAGAGTGTTTTGTGTCGTATTGTGTGTCAATAACAAGGTACCTTCTTACACAACATGGGTGTGTGTGTTAGCTGTTCTATGGAATAGTGCTTACCATGGGGGTATCACCTCAAAATGAGGGGAATATTATGTCCTTGTGGTAAGTATTGGCTCAACATATGGGTACTATATTGGTAAAGCAAAGATATTAGTATCATTATGATGAGTCAAATTCTTTCCCCATGTAAAAGAAACATATGGGCATCGATCAGTATTGCGGCCATATGATGTTCGTATTCAAACTGACCAATTTGTGTCGTTTGTTAGAAGCATGTGTTTTTGCATAAATATGGCGTTCAATTTATTAACCAAGAATTTATGAACGCCGTATATATTGTATGTGCATGTCTCTAGTGTTTGTTTGAGTATTAGGTATACGAAATACTTGGTCGGTAATGCAGTCGTGAAGAGTATTTCGTGTATAATTTTTTGTAATGTCTATAAATGCTTTATGTTGATTGTTCTTATCAAAGTATAACATATCAAATCATAACACATTTATTAAAAAAAATAATAATAATTGTCTAACAAATTCAATAAAATTTTAATTATGTAACAACTATCTATTGAATTCTTTGTCATCCATCTTTGGTATATTAACATTATTTTGGTACCAAAAAGAACATTTTAGTACTGTCTTTTCACAAATTCAAATCAAATGATTCATACAATCTAGAAAACATACAAGAAATGCTTTTGTCAACCTATAAAATGTTATCTAAAGTACTCATAAAATTTATAGCATGTTGCATTTGTACAATCTCAATGATAGCTATACTTATGAAAAGCACCTTCGCAAAACACTAGTCAATGTTTCACTACAATCGACATCCACATGAAACATTTAATTCATCTAAATTTGCGATGTCTTATGTTGCATATATACAACATCTGCAACTCTATTACATAAGGTGATACTACTTGATGGTTGTGCAAGCCTTATTGATTTATGCCATATCCCATAAACTACGCGTGTTGTAATTTTCATTTATCAAAGATTAGTTTTGGTCCACTTCTGAATTTCTTCATTCATCACACATATTTGTATACAAATACTTCATATGGACACAATTAGGAAATTCATATATACACTTTCATTATTTTTGTGTGGCAATGTTTTCTTTCAAGTAAGTTTGCACTATAATTTTTTTTTTAATGGGCTTAAATTACAAGATGCTTGTGAGTTTGAAACCTTGAAAATTGCTTAATTAATGGGTGTTTGCAATATATGTATTAAAAACATTAAATTTTGTCTTAATAACTGTGGAAAATCTTCTTTGAATGAGAAATTATATTCAATTTATGAAATTCTTGTTAAAATTATGATAAATCTTTTTTATTATGATACCAACATTTTTATAGTTCTTTGCATTGTTCATGACTACTTGAAGGACGTGTTTAGTGATGATTTCCTTAATTACATTAATCAAGACCTCAACAATATATTTTCCACTTTTAATAGCATTAAGAATTGTCAATAGCTTTTATGAATGTCTCTCCCCTTGGGGACAAACTAGCATAGTATTGATTAGTGGTCTTCTCCGAACATTTGGCCAGTTCGTCACCGACAATTGTGCATCTTGAAAGAGATGCATTCCCAAAAATTATTTTGGAAACACGCTCTTTTACTTCGGCATAACATTTGTCCAAGAGATCATTCTGTATCGTGTGATACGAAGGGGCTAAAAATCCTAGACCATACTCATCGATTTTCTTCCATGCATGTTTCCAAGCTAGGCTGTCAACCATGAACAATATACTCCCATTGAAAAAAAAATCTTTTGCAAGTGCATTTTGTGCCTCTTCTAGCGTTTTCATTTGAAAGCTTTGGTGCAATGATCTTTGTTGCATTAGCCCAAGCCCAACCTCATTGGCTTAGAGGTAACACTATTTGGTATTGTATCTCCTTGCACATGCTGTTCTGTAGTGTTTGTTGGTGTCACCATAGGATCATTATGATTGGTAGTTGACTATGGATGCCCTTGCCATGCATCCATAAGAGATTCCTCTATCCTCTGTTTCTTGCCATCCTTCTTTGCAATCTCTTCTCTCAAACAGTTAGCAATTGCAAGTGCCTAAGGATGATCACATTTGCGACAACTCTTTTTAAAGCTACCCAAAAAGGGTACCTAGTGCGTGAATCCCCACCTATTTTTGTGGTGAAGCAAAATTTCCATTGCCACTCCTAATATCGACCACATATATTGTGAGAAAATTCCCACTCTTTGTCGGGGGCCGTTTTTTTCTTTTCTGACTTTGTAACACTTGTGCCGGTGTTTTGGTCCATTGCTTGTATTATTGTAGTTGAAGTCATAAGAACTTCATACTCAACTTAAAAAAAATTCTCTAATTTTTAATACATATTAAATCTAAAAACTTCATTAAGAAGAAATTAAATCTACACATTGTGCAATTTGCAATGCACTCTCTATCTTGCATTATGCATAAAATAAAACTATAAATTTTTCAATGCAATTACACATTTGATGATTACTTTTATGTACTCTATGATTTGCAGCCAATAAGACACATTTAAAAACATCACATTGTCATATGTAGTGGTTTAGGGTTTTTTTTTCACTTATTTTCACACGCAACATAGACTAATTAACTTAGACATTGGAATGATAATAATCATTTTCAAAACACAAACAAAAGTAACACTATGTATGATTTCAACCTCATGCACCAATACTCTTTCACAATACACAATGCACTCTCTATCTAACAGTATGAATTAAATAGAACTATGAAATCTTCAATACAATTACACAGTTGAGGACTAATGTTACCCAATCAAGGGTTATAGCCCCCTTTGTACATTCAATTAAATATATAAAATCTTTTCTCACCCAATTAAGGATTGTCGCTCTCATATTGTAGAGTGACAAATAATATACACGATCTATGATGTTGTGAAATGCAAGACTTCAAGGATCTTTACATATCCACCCAGTACACTAGTACAGGGCATCCAACCCTTAAATAACGACTCATTTTTGAAATATGCTCATCTTCTAAAACCAACTTTAGCCCCTTCATGGACCAATGGCTTCGTTGCAATGAGCATGGTTTTTAAGAGATTCCATTTGTTTGGCATCGTAACTTTGCTTTAGGTCAAGGATTTTAATTTTTTGAGAAGTGCTTATTGTATTCAAAATCACGCTTAGCCTAGAAATAGGACCTGTGACTCTGTAACCTTAGGTCAACTCAAAAGGAGAAATAACTATACACGGCATTAGGATACACTCCTGAGGAATTCGCTTAGTCAAAATGCCAAAGATAGTAGAGTTTTTACTATATACAAAAGGTCCTGCCAGGATTTTTTAATTTCTTGATGGGCCCGCTCGGAAAATAAAAAGGCTCGATGGGTTTATTGGCACAAGTGGTTTTTGTAGGTTACCAAGAGGGTTACGATAATATTTAACATCATCACGTGATTTTCATGTGTGATCACTCAATGATATTAACGTGCTCACAAGTTCGTGATCACATTAATATAATCCCTGATGGAGACAATGTATCCTTGCATTTTTGTCATGGAAATTACCAAAATCATGAGTTGATCCCAAAGTAAAGAATAAAACCTCCCTTTTTTTATGCCTCAATATCAATACACCATTTCACCCCGGCGAGTATTGTTATTGATTAGAGAAGGATCTTCTTCTCAAGTATATAGCTCATGTAAAGAAAGGCCAATCAAAGTTTTGTTGTAATAAAATTGCTCCTTATGATGATGCAATGATGCTTCATGTTGTGGGTCAAGACTATGCCCGTAGAAACATTGATAATTCATTTTCACTTGTACAAAGTTGCAGACATGCGAATACAAAATGGTTGCTTGTTGCAGATTTGAAGGTATCTTGTTTCTTGTGATGAATTCTACCATTCATTAAAAAGATGATGTCACGAGTGATGAAGACACCCACGAAAATGGTTTCAATTTATTGAATTGGTAGATGGTGGTACCAACCATCATGATGCTTCTTCTCAAAAGGTAGAACCTGGCAGCCATGCTAATGATGTTTTGGAACACATGAAATATGTGGGTGCTACTGTTGCAAGCCTTGACATGGTTTTCCTTGTAGCTAAATTTTTCTAGGTTTCCTAATTCCAAACTTTTAGGGTACCCAAAACCAAATTCCAAAGACCAAAGGGTGACAAAGACCTGACTTTTGAGAGCCCTAACCACGGGTAAAAAGAGGTAAGTTGCATTGATCCAGAATGAGCTTGTCCAAGACTATCTTCAAAGTTTTGAGTGAGACTTTATCATGACAAATCATCCACCACCTGCGTTTTCTAATCAATTAAGAGATACGTAAACCGCAAGAAACACTGCAATACCTTTGACAAAAAGATTGGGAGAACACCTAGAGGAGAGGCATCCTCTGATCAACAAATTGAATGTGAGATTTATCAAGATCAATGTATCCATGAGAGTTCCAATGGATTATGCTCATGAAGGCTTATATATTTTCACAAATGGGGATCCACATACCTTCTACAAGTGTGTAGAACCCATTTCTAGAGAGTTGATGTCCTATACAAACCTCTATGCACTCATGTATATAGATGCTCAAGGAGTGCAAAAGTTAATGAGCATTTGGATGCTCTATTGCAAGCTTACAAGGCAAGACTAAAACCCGATCAAACACTAGAACAGATATTGCTGATATATTTGCATATGAAGAAGGTTAAAAAAAAACAAATGGATATGTGTAAACGCCTCATAGAGACAACTCAAGCTCTAATGCAGCCAAAAAAATTGAAAATCTCTAAGCAAGTAGTGCCTGTGCCAAAAAAGGAGAATGCAAGCGCACTAAAAGAAAACAACACAAGAGAACCAATCAAATCGTGAAATGAAAATCCATTGAATACCAGGGTGATGACAAACACAACGGATGAGGCCAAATCTCAAGAGATCTATCCAATCCTTGTGGTAAATAATCAAAAATCACAAAGACAACAGTGCCATGTTGAAGGAGTACGAGCGGAAGTGCGACGCGAGAGAGAGTGCGAGAAGAAGAGCACGACGATATGGTGAACTCGCTCTACTGTAATGTGTAGAGCATAGTGAGTTCTTATTAGGTTTTTACAAAAGAATATGTGTACATACCTGGAGGCCCGCCCACTTACCTGGGCGACCACATTGGGCTTTATACCCCAACAACCTCCCACTTAAAGTCCAATGTGGTACTTTAAGTGTGAGAGAAGCTACTATACAAGTTAATATACAAGAGATGTAGAGAAGTGATGTACTACCCTACACCTAACTGCTTGCAAAAATGCACAAAGCTCTCTGAGGGAAGTCCTTTTGTAAGTAGATCAGCAGGATTTTCTGTGGTGTGAACTTTGACGAGCTGAAGTTGCTTATCCTCGAGCATTTCCCTGATGAAATGATACTTCACATCCACATGCTTTGTCTTTGAGTGATAAACTGGATTGCGAGCCAATTGTATAGCACTTTGACTATCACAATATAACACAGACATCTCTTCTTTGATTCCCAAATCTGTTACTAGTCGATTAAGCCAAATTGATTCTTTGCTTGCCTTTGATGCTGCAACATATTCCACATACAAAATAAGGATCAGCCAACTGCCATCCTTAGCCTTCTTTGTATATAGACAGTGATCAAACTCACTATGTTTGTAGCCTTGAGAAAGCATAAACTTGTGGAATTTATGGTACCATGCCCTCGGTGATTGTTTTAAGCCATAAAGACTCTTTAACAACTGGCATACCCAATCTTCCTTGCCTTTCTCAACAAACCCTTCTGGCTGCTGCATGTAAATTTCCACATCTAAATCACCATGCAAGAACGTTGTCTTGACATCCATTTGGTGCAACACCAAATCTAATATGGAAACCAATGCAAGAAAGCATCTCAATGTAGTCGTCTTGACCACCGGAGAGAAGACTTCATCAAAGTCAATGCCTTGTTCTTGCTTAAAGCCCTTGGCAACAAGCTTTGCTTTGTACTTTGGCTGACTATCATGAGCGGTGATCTTATACCTGTAAACCCATTTACAAGGTAGAGCCTTTTTGCCCTGTGGTAATTTAACTAGCTTCCATGTCTTGTTTTTATGCAGAGCTGTCATCTCTGACTGCATGGCCAATTGCCAATTCCCGGAGTCCTTCATTTGCACTGCTTCCTTGTAACATGAAGGCTCATTGCAATCAGTCAACATGACATAGTTCATAGATGGAACAAACCTATCAGAAGGTCGCGTGACACGTCCAGATCTACGCACAATAGGTGGATCAGGCTCAGCCACAACCTGTGGTTCCACTCTATCGTGTCCTTGCTCCTCTTGAGCACTGACATTTTGTCTTGCACGTGTAGGTCCATCTTCTTGGAAGACAACTCTTCTAATCTCCTCAACCCTCTCTAGTTTAGAATGATATTTGGATTCATTAAAGTGAACATCATTGCTGCAGACAACCTTTCTGGATTCGGGATCCCAAAGTCTGTACCCCATCTCACCAGAATTACCATAGCCTAGAAAGATGCACTTTCTACTCTTTGGCTCAAGTTTGTTCCTAAATTCCTTTGGAACGTGAGTATATTCCTCACAGCCAAAGACTCTGAGATGCTTGTATGAGGGCATTTTGCCTGACCATACCATCTCTGGCACTGAATACTTCTGCAAAACCCTAGTAGGAGATCTATTTACAAGATGAACAGCTGTTGATACAGCTTCAGCCCAAAACCCATTTGGCAGTTGTGCATTAGACAACATACTTCTGACCTTCTCTTGTATGGTCCTATTCATCCTCTCAGCAACACCATTTTGAGGAGGATTGTAAGGAGCAGTAAGTTCACGTTTTATACCTTTTGACTCACAAAAGTCCTAAAAGGCCTTTGAAACATACTCTCCACCATTGTCAGTGCGTAAGCATTTAAGCTTCTTGCCACTCTGATTCTCCACAAGTGTCACAAACGTTTTGAAGACACTAAACGCTTCATCCTTGTGCTTGAGAAAGTAAACCCATACTTTCCTCGAGTAATCATCTATAAATGTCATAAAGTAAGAAGCTCCCCCTAGAGATAGGTTAGGCATAGGTCCACACAAATCACTATGAACAAGTGCCAACTATGTATCTCTTCTACTGCTTCTATGCTTATGTGGCTGTTGTGTTTGCTTACCATACAGACAATGTTCACAGAATTCAAAATCATTAAATGAAAAGCCGGGCAAATAACCAGAATGAGACAAGATTTCCATTTCCTTCTTGGACATATGTCCTAACCGGCTATGCCACAAAGAAACGTTCGGCTGCTCGGTTACATTGATTACATTTTTAGAGACATTTGATACATAAATCATGTAAAGTCCTCCATACTTTACTCCATGTGCTACTGTCATAGAACCCTTGGATATCTTCCACATGTTCTGTCCAAAAGTGGTGACGTAGCCAGCATCATCAAGTAAACCTGTGCTGATCAAGCTCTTTGTAATTGCGGGAACATGTCTCACATTCTTCAGTGTGAAAGAACAACCATTCTGAAACTTCAATTGTACATCTCCAACACCTAAGATCTCACATGTCTGCCCATTGCCTAGCCAAACATGATCTTTAGTGGTCACATAAGAGGTAAACCACTCCTTGTTTGGAGACACATGAAGTGATTCCCCTGAGTCTATAATCCAGTCACTCAGTGCATTTCCATCAGATGCTATAAGAAGAGCTAAGTCCATTGTATTCTTCAAGAAGTAGATGTCTCCTGACACTAGACTGTCATCCTCTGCAACAGTGTTTGTCACATTTATTTCCTTAATCTTCACTGAGGACTTGTTCTTCTCACCATGGTCTTCAGCTTTCTCTTTGCCTTTTTCTGCTTTCCATTCTCTGCAGTCTCTTTTCATGTGACCCTTCTTGCCACAATGGTAGCATTCTATGTCACTCTTGCCTTTAGCACTGCGGGACTTGCTACGAGACTGATTCCTCTTTCCACCTTTGTACTTTTCTTTGGTCCTTCCCCTGACAACTAAGGCTGTTCCTTTGCCTTTGTCCATTGTCTTTCTATTGGTTTCTTCAGTAAGCATACTTCCTTCTACACCTGCTATGTTCAAACCATCTGGAGGTGCAGAATTACTCAAAGCTGTGTGAAAAGTGTCCCAACTTTCCGGCAATGTGATCAACAGGAACATAGCTCTAACAGGTTCATCAAACTTGACACCTTGAGCTGATAACTGACTATAGATTGTGTGGAATTCATTCAGATGATTGGACATAGGTGTCCCTTCTTTCATCTTCAAGTCAACAAGCTTCTTAAGCCAGTATACCTGTGAAGCTGCACTCTGCTTCTCATAAAGATCACTCAGCTTTAACCATGCTTGATAAGCCGACATCTCGTCTGCTACATTGAAGTAAACGCTTTCTGCCAAAGTCAGCATAATGGTAGAAAGTGCCAATTCATCCATTTCGTTCCATTCATCTTCGTCCATATCTTCTGGTTTTATCCCCTTGAGCTTTATAGGTTTTATCTGCTTCTTTTGTACCAACACGTGCCAAATCTGCTTCTTCCACAATGGGAAATTGGTTCCATCCAGCTTCTTGATATTGTAAAGAGCAGTGTCCTGTGATCTAGCCATAGCTACGCTTCACAGTGGTTTACTTTCCTGGGAAAAATTCGGCAGAGTTTCCCCTATAAACTGACCTCTGAACCAATATCAACCTGTCACATGAACCAAGAAAGCTTCAGATTCTGCATAAATTTCGGCAGAGTCTTCTTTGTAAAATGGCTCTGGTGTACTCAAAAAACAGACCAAAAAACAACTCAAAAAACACTGTCTCTTTGACACTGTAAGCTGCGGGTAAACTTGTCCTGCACCTGTACTGTCTCTCACTGTCCTGTCACTGTCCTGTAAGCATAGACTGTGACAATGCCTCAACGGCAGTAAAGCAAAGATGCAATCCCAACTGTCTAACTCACAGTCAATACATCCTAGCTGCCTATCTAAGGGTGCTCGAGGGATCGCTCCAAGACATGTATCACCGAAAGGATCTCAACATTCGAGAATCCCCCAGCTCAATAAAACCTCACTCGACCCTCAACAAAGGCTGCAGTAAATCTGACAGTACATAGACTTCTCACAAAGTCATACATCCACAAATTTTCCACTATATGCTGTAACCGCTGCGGCGGTTGTTTGCTGTGTGACTCACAGCCAGCAAACCCTCAACAAACATACATCATCTCTGACAATACATCCCATGTGGAAGTACCTGCAATGTCAGGATGAAATCTGGAATATCAAGCAGCAAACACAAGCTACCTGATGAACTAGTGGATGTCGCCTACAGTCTGTGTGTAGATGCGCCCGTGTCATATGTGACACACCTCCAAGAACTGTGAGCCGTCCTTCGATGTGTAGACAGCCACAAATCAACACTCTAGGAGTGTCGATATCCTCAGCACCTGCAATCGTAGGGCAAAAAATCCCAAATTTGCAGAGTCGGATCTGCACCCGCTGAGACCACGTAGTCAAAAATGGCCTGCGCAGACCTTTGTCGAAGCCGAACGGTGACCGAGATGACCTCAGAATGAAATTCTGAGCACACCAAGCACTACGGGCTTGTCCCACAAGATTTGGGGCCGTGTCTTCGCCTGTTGAATTTCACTCCAATCTGAGCTGGTGACTCTAGCCTCCTGCAGTGCTGCCCCGAGCCTCGATCTGAGCTTTGATACCAGTTGAAGGAGTACGAGCGGAAGTGTGATGCGAGAGAGAGTGCGAGAAGAAGAGCACGACGATATGGTGAACTTGCTCTACTGTAATGTGTAGAGCATAGTGAGTTCTTATTAGGTTTTTACAAAAGAATATGTGTACATACCTGGCGGCTCGCCCACTTACCTGGGAAACCACATTGGGCTTTATACCCCAATACATGTTATAGTCAACACTTATCCCTAAGATCAACATGGATCACGAGCTCCATCCTAGAGATATGCGATCTCTATATGGAGATACTGGGTCTATAACATTTGAAGTGAGCAAACCACACTCTCTATAGACTTTGCCATCTCTCATAGGAGAACACAAAACAAAATCTAAAGTTAGAGTGGTACTTTCTCAGTGGTGGAAAGCCACACCAAAAATGATGGATACCAAAAGCTTGAACGAATTGATGTCTTCTTCTATATAATGCAAGGTTACTCTTCCATAGTGCTTGGTAGAGGATAAATACTATGTGTAAGAGCCGTTTCTAGAGGATTTGTTGGAACCCTTTGGCTGGGAGCATGGCTGGGAGCAGATATTGGCGACTCTAGATGCGTGCGTAAATAAAATACCACCTACAAAGTTCTGTGATGAGAATGGCTATGACATAACTCCCTGTTTTGTGATAAAGGTAATGAAGTAATCTAATGAAACTTGTGAGTATGAAAGCAAGAAAGATAGGACATACAAATTTGTCACGGACCATGATGTGAAATCATAAACAAAGGAAGCCGAGAAACCACAAGAATTTGTTGTCATTGACATACCTAAAGAATTGACTATAGTTGTTTCAAAGAAGCTGACTCCAAAAAAAGCACAATTGAAAGAAGATGAAGTAACTATGTTTTCAAGTTCCACATCGGAAGATCAAGAGAAGACCGAGGATAAGATAAAAGATTGATTGTCTCCTACGATGATCAAATTCAGCATATGTGGAGAAACATGACTCAAAATCACATGTTCAATTGTAACAGATTCCTTTGCCACAAGGAATCTAATGTCTTATGGTATGTGGATAATGATGGGAAAGCCACCAATCAAGGAGCTAGAAGAAACAAAGTACACAAGTTTCAAAATGCTGATTTGTAGCTTTAGCATGGGAAAAGCCGTACTCAAGTTGAGTATTGGGGAATTCAAGGACACTTTCCTTGTAATCAACTCCCATCATATCAAAGAGAGTTTGGTCCTAACAAAAATATGGATGAACATCTTCCTTTGACAACAACAAAAAGCTTCTACAACAAAAACACCAAAAGCCCCAGAGGCATCTCAAATCCATGCGAACAAGAAGCAACCAAGCATCACATAAAAAGGTAAAACAAAAGTAAATATTGAAATAGATCAACCTTGCAAGTCAACTTTACCTTCAGCGAGTCTCCATCAAACTTCCTATGCAGCCTCTACATCAACAACCATACCATCAACAATGCAATGGAAACCCACGAAAAAAGTTCATCAACCAAAGTTTCCATCACAAAAAAGCCTCCAAAAGAAGCTAAAGAGAATCAACGAAGTGTTGGTATCGAAACAACACATCAAAGTCAAAGATCTAGTTTGGATACACCACTTGCAAGTCCAACCCCAACAAGCAAAGATAATAGGATGGGTAGCATCAAATGAATCAATCACTACTCAGGGATACTTCCAAGGAAATGCTAATGTTTGGGCCAAAAATCCTAAAGTAGTAGCCTGGACCTACTCATGTCAAGAGAACAATTCTACAAAGAGAAATCCAAGCTATCAATAGAAGACCAAAACCTCAACCAAGAGAAAGAACAACCCCAAGAGACAAAAACAAAGATCAAAGAAACAAGAAATTCAACAAATATGGGTACCAAAGACAGACTTCAACCAAGCTACCCAACAACAAAGATAAGTGAAGCAATAGATGATTCCAGTCAAGCTATTCAAAGCACAAGAACTTTATGAAGGTAACACTCATATATGGTTACCTAAAGTAGTAGCTTAACTTGGAACAGCCAAGATCAATCATGCAACACAAGGCTCCACACAAAGGCAAACAATCACAACCAAGAGACAACAAAAGCCAATCACAACCAAAGGTGATACGACCTCCCTATGGATACCCCATCTGCAACTATAGAATCAAGGATTTAACAATGATAATCATTAGGTATGGATACCAAAGCCTAGTGTCCATCCACTCATCAAGAAAAAGGAGCAAATGCAAAGAACATTCACACAGGGACCAAAGACAAGGTGGGTTCTCAAATCACACATGGGAGATAAAGCAAAGGCTCCATCAGTTCCTACTACAATCGTAGGACCTATTTCACAAAGAAATATTATTATACAACAAGAAATTCAAGAGGATCCAAAGTATGCCAACCCAATGGACAACATGGTGGCATCCATAGATCAACACAATTAAAGAGGCCTTAATCTCAAGAACCTATGGAATTGGGTTTTTGGCCTTGAATAGGTACATCCAAGTTGCCACTAAAATACATGGCATAAATGTCAGAGTTGGGCAGCTAAGCCACTAAATGAGCGACATGTTAGTCCCAAAGCTTCAAGTTATATTTTATGTGATCTAAGAGTCTTAGCTATTTTAGGTATTGCTCAAGCGAGAAGAGTTGAGCATATTTACGTTGTGTCGCTCTTGCTAGTATAGGCAAGAATAAGGGTTGAAGTCTATGTATTTAAAGTCTGGTAGAGTGATAGAGGAGGAAGTCCAAAAGACACTCACACATTGAGCACAGGGAGGTATGAGTGGAGAAGCTTCTACATCAAAAACCCTTCTTGGAAACGTGGAAGCTATTGCGACGTCTTTTGATGTCACATGTGCTACATTTGTTCCTTGAAGCACCCATCTTCTTGATCTTTCACATTGTATGATTTTGTTAAATAAATTTCTCATATGCATATAGAGTGTCCCAAGATTGGAACTTGCATTAGTCACTCTTCCTTTGTTTCTCCCAAGCACACACCTTGCATAACTGGTACTTCAAGTCCAACTGCTCAACTCCAATAAGAATGTATACCAAAGTCGTTGTTTTCCCATCTGGTTTCTTCCCTTTGGTCATCAAGGTTTTAAACACTAATCTAGAAACACTCAACACTATCTTCTTGGATATATTCCTTCTACATAGAAAATAAGGAAATGGCTACCCAAATCATTCATCAAAGAAATAGAACAATAGTTGCAGGTCTCCACATGCTTTTCTAGAGCAACTCTTACATTCAAGGAGGACAACAAAGCTCCATCAAACAAATAAGGGCAAGATGAAGAATGGCATACAAAGCCAACAGACAAACAATGACAAATTTAGCAAGTGAGCTATCAACAACAAACATAAGGAGATCAACAATGCTAAAGTTTGTGAAGTATTGTAGGATACCAAGAGCAGGTCCATCATGAAGTCAACAAAAAAGGAAGGCACATTAAAAGACATCTTCATGGGCAAATGTGGCATCAAAGAGGAGAATGAGCAACAACATGCCAAGTTGCCTTGATAATTGAAGTCCAATACACGCATCAACTAGAACATAGGGGATATGAACCACTCAAGGAAGGGGGAGCATCATCAATGAAAAAGTACTTTCAAGAAAAAGACCAACCTTAAAGATACAACTGAAGAAAACCCTAACAACAAGATTGCTCATGATCGCGTCAAGGGATGACACAAGCTAGGAAGGGGGGAATGTTGGCTGATTGACTAAACAGGCATGCACCTAGCGGTGTTGGGATGCGGGCTTCTGTTGTATTTTGTGTGAACAATCTCTTCCACTTAGAAAAGTCATGTGTCAACAACCCATGTGAAGAACCTCTTACAACCCATGTGTAAAGACTTGTGTTTGTGCATAGGCAGCCACATCTTATCCTCATGTGTCGGAAGGCTGTCTCTTTGTATATGCCTATATAGAAACACATCATGTTTAATAAAAAGTAAGTCTATCATTTGCAACTATACTCTATTGTACTGTGTGCCCAATATCAAGACCCAAGCTAACTCTATTCTAATTATGCTTATTCCATGAATGGCACACTAACCTATCCACCATGACCTATCAAGTGGTATCAGAGCTTGCAATGTGATTAGTATCTCCTAATCACGCAAATTGATCCGCATCTATTAACCCCTTCTGTGCTAGATCTTGTGAGTCTCGTGTTGCTCACAAGATTAAATCAATTGCTTTATATTTGCATTTAAATTAGCACTACTCTACTTGCTAATTACACTATTTTTGGGCACGTTCTTGGTGTATGCCTCGAGCCACTACCCTTGATAGAGTGATTACAATAGATTATATGCTTAATTAGCATGCATCTTAGCTTAATCTGACTTTTTGCACTCATTAGCTGCTGCAATTGAGCCCTCATTGATTCAATTTTTGGTTAATTTATGCTAATTATGCTCCATTCTGCATTAATTTTGTGTGTATTTTGAAGTCATTTTATTGCCCGTTTAAATTCCCATTTCAATTTTACAAGTGTGTGTTTTGATTGTGCTTGAGATTTCAACTACACTTTCAACCTCTGGATTTGGAGGAGATTAGCCGCCCTTAATCATCTTCCTAATCTCAGGGTGTGTGTGCACACTTTTCTCGTGGGAGCCACTTTTTGCAAAAGGTTTTTTGTTTTCTTTTTCTTATGGGAGCTCTACCCATGTGCAACCTGTAAATAACTACTCGGTTGCAACTAGCCTCGCTATTCAAGTCTCATTGACCTTGTCATGGACCTCTTTCCCTCTCTACCCAATTGCTACCTGTAAAGTTTTCTGAAGCTGCCTGCATGTAACCCCCTGCTCATCAACAACCTATGAAGGTGCACCTGTTACCCCTGCAACTAATTTTTCTATTTGCCCTCAACTTCAATAGAAACTTTGCAACTTGTATCACAAGGCCCTCCCCTTGCCAAGTTCACCCTTCACTCTCGGCCTCCTTCACGCATCCTCACTTGCAACTCGTCAGCTCCATCTCCCCTCCATCTGCTTGATTTGACAACCGTCTAAATTTCCCATTTTGTGTATTGGCCGGCAAGTAGTGTTGCCTCTGTGCAATTGAATCAACCCAATTCATCACCATCATCATCTACCGGCATTTAACTCTACACAATCAAGTCCTCTGTACTGCCATGCGTCATCAATTTTTTGAGGCACCCGAAGAAGACTTAGTGCCTTCTTATAGTGCTGGTGAATCCTACTCGTGGTCGTGAATCCTGCGAGCTTCTCGTTTTGCTATTGATTTGTCGTGCTCGTGCAGAACCCACGTCACTCATTTTGTCTTAGTGTTGAAATAAATCTAAATCCCAAGAGCACCTTCACTCGTGGTGGTGAATCTTGCGAGCTTCTCGTTTGCTATTGATTTTTCGTGCTCGTGCAGAACCCACGTCACTCATTTTGTCTTAGTGTTGAAATAAATCTAAATCCCAAGAGCACCTTCTTTTTTCTAGAGATTGATTCACATGCATAATGCTATTTCAACTGTAAGAGCTCTCTTCCACTAGTTAGTCCAATGCTCTGGATATATTTTCAAGGGGCCTTGTCTTTTGTGTACCTTAAGGGTTCCTAAGTACCCCTTCACACACCACTTTTGGAAAGGAACCAAACCCAACTATGTATGTAAAACTCATGCACCACTTTGAGATTACAATTGATATGTATGTGTATACTTATGATTTTGCATGTGTACCTACTTGTGTCAGAGGACTAGACACTGCCGACATGAGACCGGTAAGATCTTCCATGTGCGTCATAGATATGTGCACCCATGACATATATGTTATGCCTACACAAGCATCAATCACCTGCGATACACTATGTGTGACTAGGCGACGGCTAGAAGCATCATTAAATGAACAACATAAATCATCAATGAGTACCACTATTGCAATGTATGTGTTTTACTACATTTCCCATGGAGATTACATCTTTGTCAGAATGGACCAACAACATGAATGAAGAAGATCAACATCAGCATGAAAATGATGAAGAAAACGTCGACACACGATGAAGCACATGGCATCAAGACGAAGGGATAGCATTTGGGGAACATTCTCCAACATATTTAAAACAATTTCAAAGTCCTTTTGCATAGCATGAAATAATTTGTGGTCTTTTTCCTATGTGGTTTTTCCCTCCATTGTACATATGTGTGCATTATGTCTTTCTTTGCATTTTCCCATTCTACATTGGATCAAAACATCAACAACAATAATATCAAGACATGGCAAGGACAATGACAACATTACAACAAGTTTTGTAGCACGTGGGGGAGAAAATCCTCCAACAAACAACATGCATTATTTCAATTGTACCTTACCCTCTATGTGTGTTAGGGGAGGCTTGTGTGTGTACCTACACCCTAATATTTTGTGTGCCAACACCCTTTGTGTCTAGGGGAGGCACATTTGTGTTCAAGGAAAGGCTTGTGTTTTGTGTGCCTCACCCTAGTGTGCTTTGAGGGGAGGATAATTTTGTGTGAGTGATATGCAACCATAACCTACATAGGGGAGCATTGTTGGGATGCGGGATTTTGTTGCATCTCTTGTGTGAACAATCTCTTCCACCTGGAAAAGTCATGTGTCAACAACCCATGTGAATAATCTCTTACAACTCATGTGTAAAGACTAGCCACTTGTGTTTGTGCATAGGCAGTCACATCTTATGCTCATGTGTCAAAAGGATGTCTTTTTGTATATGCCTATATAGAAACACATTATGTTGAATAAAAAGTAAGTCTATCATTTGCAACTAAACTCTATTGTATTGTGTGTCCAATATCAAGACCTAAGCTATCTCTATTCTAATTATGCTTATGCCATGAATGACACACTAACCTATCCACCCTGACCTATCAGGCGGGACACTGTTGACCGTTGGGTCAACAACACAACATAACTCAAGTTTCGTACCAAAGTCTTATCTTTTGTGAGTTATGAAATGCTGCGGATTATGGCTATAAACGTCATTTGTAATGAGTAGTTATTTTAGTTTCAGAAGCCGGGGTGCAATGGCACTTTCAGATTGTAAATACAAAACCATTTGACCCTTTCAACCCCATTTTTGGTTAAACCTAAGGTAGCCTTAGTATATAAGGTACCTAGGTCATTTTGTAAAAGGGGGGAGACTTTAATCATAATCAAAACTTTAGCGCTGCCGTCTACTGTGTGTGAGAGAGAAAGAGAGTGAGCGTGAGCTTTATCCTCTAGCTACGCCCGACTCGCTCAACACATTGGAGATCCGACTGCACCATTGTTGTAGGCTCGAGGAGAGCTACGTGACAACGCCAAGCATTCCACGCGAGATGAAGCGCACACGCCGATGCATTTACGAGCTATTTGTGGCAGTAAGTGTATCAAACGATGTCTGTTTTCTGCGTGCTAGTAGTCTATAGAATCGTGGCGACATAAGCAACACATAGGTAATCATAAATTTCAGTTTCGAGCACTTTCAAAATTATGCTCTGTCATCCTACGCATTTTTCGCAAATGGGTTTAGAGTGAGGGTTTTGAGTGTAGAAGCTGAGGGACATGTGTATCCTAGTGAGGGGATGGTTTTCCTTAAGTTTCGTACGAATCTGGCATGATTAGGTGAGTTACCTTCCGTATGTGTGTATGTGGCTAGGTGGTGTAGTTGAGAGCATTGAGGTTCTTGATTGTGGTTTAGTTGGCCTTCTAGAGTGTTGTATGTGTAGGATGTTCTCAGCTTGACAAGCTAAAGAGATTTCCTCCGTGTGCCTATCGTGTCATCTGTGTCCTCGATTGACATTATGTTGATCTAGGTAGTGTTTGCATGCACTTCATGGGTGTGTGAGTCGCTCCCGCAACATTGGCGCCGTTGCCGGGGACACAAGGACCTAAGTAGGTTTTCTACTAACACTCGTGTGATGGTTGCTTGATTTAGTTTTGGCTAAAGAAAGCGTTTTTCTTAAGTGGATCCGGAAGAGGATATTCCGTGATCAAGTGGATAGCCAGAAAGCGTGTGTCTTGCCGAGGGTCTGCGACTAGATAGGTTTAGTTAGGATCTGTGGATTAGAGTAGTTGTTGGTGGTCGAGTGATTTGTGAGGTGATAAAAGCGTTTACTAGTCCGTGTGTGGCAGTGAAGCGTTTTTCTACTCATAGATGCAAAACCCCATATGATTTGTAGGAGTAGCTTTAGGTAAGTGATCCGATTCTGATCTAGAGCTATTCAGCATTGAATTATTTGCTAAAGTGCTTGATTGCATTTGAAATCATAGAAAAGTGTGCTTTTGAGGGTAAAAATGCATTAAACAAGCTTTTGTGGATATTTTTGTATGACTGGCTGATGTTGTGCATATAAAAGAGCATTTGCAAGGGTTCTGTGAAGAAAACCCGCAATTCTGTAAACATGGACATCCTACGCGTAGGATGTCTCAAGGGGGTTTTGGAGACCAAATTTGAAAATTCTGACTGCACCAGTGTGTTCAGAAGGGGGGGTTTACCCTAAGTATACATTGAAACTAGAGTTTTGACCAACTCTTGACACCCAAAAGACCAAAGACGGAGTGTCAAAAACGCGAAAACAAGAAACTTAAGATTATGAGCACAATTTTGCATAAAAACAGGTAGGAATGCTTGAAAAGTAGTGCTTAAGACTTGGGGATGCCTGTGGATGAATTCTGCCAAAAATTTCATCAATAGACATCCTACGCGTAGGATGTCTAGAGAGTGATTTTGGAAGCAAAAATCAAATTTTGACATCATACCCATATTCTGCATGTTGTGTTGGACACACACACCAAAGCTCATGTCATTTGGACATATAGACTGAGAGTTAAGGGGATGTTACTCTTTCAGAGAAATATTTTTCCAAAAGTGATGATTCTGAGCAATTTTGACATCCAAAATTTGCTGTGATCACATATTCTTGTTACATGCATCAAGAAGCACCTTGGGTAGAAACAGAAGTCCATTCTGAGAAAAAGGAATCCTACGTGTAGGATGTCTACAGGGTGATCTGGTGGAAATTTTGAAATTCTGAGTTGACCAATGTGTTCAGAAGGTAGGTTTTACCCTCTTTTCACCTGGAAAGGGGAACTGGACCATATCTTGACAGGATAAGACCAAAAGACGAAAATTGCCAGACATCCTACCCAAATTGTGCCCAAGGCATAATTTTTTAGACCAAACCATAGGGTGACTTCATGTGCATGTTATACATGATGTTTTGAGTGTATGTGAGAGTTTTCAGCTCATTTGGGTGAGAAAATTGGATTTTAAGCAGACTTTAGCATTTTTGGACATACAAAAGGCAAGAATAGCTAGTTTTGGGGTCTTTTGACATTCAAATTAAAATCTAAGCATAGCATTGGGTTGCTGACATCAAGGGGAAGTTGTGGCTCAAGTTTGGGGCAATTCTAAGCTCTTAGACATCCTACGCGTAGGACATCTTCACCATGATTTAGCACTCCAAATCAACCTCTGAGCATACCACAGTGATCAGCATCTTAAGGAAAGTCTGTGGTTCAAGTTTGGGTTCATTCTGAGCAAAAAGACATCCTACGCGTAGGATGTCTACTGCATAATTCTAAAACCAAAATTCTATTGTGACCATACCATGCTGTCATATAGCCTTAGATAAGCCTCCTAGGCAAATTTGGTCCAATTTGGAGTTGATTTGACTTGGGAATTCATCAGAACAGACATCAGGCTTTTGGAACAGATTCTTGATCATTTGACCAACCTATAGGTGTCAGAATCAAAAAGTAAAAATAGCTGTGAGTTTAGCACATCAAGGGGAAGCTACAGTGCAAGTTTCAACTGAAACAGAGCAAAAAGACATCCTACGCGTAGGATGTCTCCAGGGTCATAAAGTGGTCAAAATTCTACTTTGGCCATAAAGGGAGGTTCTAAGTGTCTCAAGGATTCGAGAACTTTTTTCAAAAGTGAATTTGGACCTTGTTTGGCCTATTTACCAAGCAAAGACAAGAATTGTCAGACATCCTACTCTTGGAGTGCACTAGAAGCTCTTGCAACCTAAATCTTGACCTATTGGCATCCAAATTCAATTTTGAGTATACCACTGGGTTGCTGAGCACTAGGAGAATCTTGGGATCAAGTTTGGACAAAATTTGAGCAGTTAGACATCCTACGCGTAGGATGTCTCCAGCTTGATTTAGGACTCCAAACCAACTTATGAGCACACCACTGTGATCAGCACATCAAGGAGAAGCTGGGGTGAAAATTTCAAGTCATTCTGAGCAAAAAGACATCCTACGCGTAGGATGTCTCAAGTCCATCTTTAGGTCCAAATGAAATTCTGAGCATACCATTGTGTTGTTGGACTTAAGGGGAGTCTCTGGACCAAATTCTGTTAAATTCTGAGCATATAGACATCCTACGCGTAGGATGTCTCTAGGCCAGTTTTAGGGTCCAACTATACTTTTGACCATACAGGAGTGTTCACAGTGTCTCAGAGATCCCAAATCTTCTTTTAAGATTGAATTTGGACTCATTTTGACCATTCTAAACTGCATTTCACTGTTTTGGCCATAACTTTCACAAACGGTATCGGATCGAAAAAGTTTTTATATCAAAACGTAGCCTGAGAGCGTCTCTATAGATCTTAGAGCAAAACATGAACTAAATGTATGCCATCGAAAACCTTTTAGTTCAATTTTGAAAAAAAACGTCGTTTGAGGCCTCAAAATACATCCGCAAGTTAGGGGTGTCTGAAAGCGACAATTTGCTAGAATTGTGACGAAACGGTTGCAGTTTTGGACATAGTTTCGACTTTTCCCTAACCAAAGCACTTGAACATAATGTACTAAGTCTACTTGAACCAAGCAAAAGCTCTTAAGCCCAGAAATCATGTCTACCCTAGATTCAAACGCAGCTTACACAAGCTTGGAGATCCCGACGATAGAGGAATATCCTCCCACAATGGATCTTCCAAACTTGCAATTGATAAAGATCCATCTTGTTGAGAGAGTTTGGATGATTGGTCATGAGAGTGAAGGACTATATAGATACATTGACGACAATGAGGTCAATCTTTATAGGTGCTCAGATCCATACCTAGAAGAGATAACGGATTACAAGCTCTTATATGTCTACACATACGGAGTCGACTGTCAATGGAGATCTATAGTTTTCGACAAGTAAGGACGAGAATACAGAGTTGTAGAAAGCACAAATCCACAGACTGTACTAGAAAGAGGTGGATATTTGGTCAATGAAGGACCACAAATGCCTCCACCAAACATGAGAATTCCTATAGGAATTCCAAGAAGAGAGCCACCAAGATTCCCTTCAAGAGCGATAATGAGAGAAGGATTGGGAGAGTCTCTGGTTAGACTTGTAGACAATTGACGAGTTAGACCATCCCAAGTCCAGAAATGGGTAAACAGAAAATACTCCAGAGATAAAGATCCGAGAGATCACGTAACGGCTTTTAGAAGAGTGATTAGAGCAAAGAAAGTTTTAGATTTTGCGACACAGTTTGCGGGATTTGGATTGACTCTAGAAGATGATGCAGCTACATGGTTTGACTCGATGGAAAAATGGGATTTTGAGACCCTAGATGAGCTGTTTGAGGAGTTTATTGAAGAATTCTCGCCAAAAGGCATTGCTCACAACACGGTCTCGCAAATCCATAGATTCAAACAGAAAGAGAATGAATCAGTACGCAAAGCATCATTACGGCTCAAGAGATATGTTAAGCTCTGTCCGAGAGCAGAATTACCTACGCAAGCATGACTGATGCTGATCTTTATCCAGGGAATGAGACATGCGGGCCTTCAGAAGGATCTGCATATGATAAGGAGGATGACTCTAAACGAGTTGATCAAAGAAGCTCTTTATCTAGTGGATAACTGTGAGGCATACAAAGAAAAGGACTTAAGAGTCAAGGAGATGACACATCCTCTCAGCACAGTGTTTCACAGATAAGTGAGTCCATTGCCAAGCCAACAGCACCTATTGATCAAGAAAAGCTTATCGACGACTTGGTCAAGAGGTTGATTCCTCTTGTAAGGTCAAATTCGGGAGAGCCAAAGTGGTGTGAAATTGAGAGAAAATGGACGAACCATACGGGGGAAGAGTGTAATTATAGCATGGAAGATGCTAGGGAGAGGTATGTACAACCTGTTCCAGAAGCACCTACTCCACCTAGATACATTACGGGGAATGCGCCAAGACCAGTAGGAGTTTTAAGGCCACAGCTTATCTTAGGACAACAACCTCCACTTCCAGGTGCTAGAATGCAGGTAGACATGAGATACATGCCAATGATGGAAGCATCAAATAAACCAATGCCAATACCAGCTACAATGTGGTATAGCAGCCAAAGTGAGTACTACCCTTCGGAGCAA
The DNA here is from genome assembly GCF_014529385.1 of Adiantum capillus-veneris. Lineage (NCBI taxonomy): Eukaryota > Viridiplantae > Streptophyta > Polypodiopsida > Polypodiales > Pteridaceae > Adiantum > Adiantum capillus-veneris. The sequence goes on from NW_028221612.1 coordinate 28,761, forward strand.
CAAAATGTGAGAGAAACACATGGAGTGGTGAGGCCGGTACAACCTCCACCTCCTGGGTTTCCGTTGAAAGAAAAAAGGTATGAAATGGAAGAAAGGACATTGTGATTCATTGCAAATAGCAGCTTATCTAGGTCACAGCTTGCTTATAGCCAAGAGGAAATGCTAAAAGAATCTCCTCAACCAGAGACAGATTGTCACAAAAGTCGTGACAACTGGTCAAACAATGTCCTCATACGGAGATCACTGAAGTAAATGCCTATTGTCTTGAGTGTGGCATCACTCACTTGATCCCCGATTGCCCAAAAAACCCAAACCAAATCAGGAAAATCACGACAAATGTATTAGGGATTGTTCAGCTACCTAGTAGCTCAGAAAATGAAAATGTCGTACCAGTCCAAGTGGTTACGAGAGCACAAGCTCAAAAGAAAGCTGATGAGAATCCAGAGACAAAGAACATGAAAAGTGACATGAGTCCAAAGACAGATGATGGACCAAAGACAGACGCACCTAGTCAGAAAACCAAGAGCAAACGAAATAGTTGGAAAGCTAGAAAGACTAGGATGAAAGCACGCAGGGAACGAGAGAAAAAATCCCTAGCTGAGAAGCTTACCGAAGCTGAGGAGAAGATAAAACAACATAAGGAAAAGGAGGCACCTTCTCTTACACAGATGGTTAAACCTCTAGAAGAACCATCCACGGATGAGAAACCGAGAAGTGCTAGTTCAAGAGGATCTGTGATGGCAGAGAAGGTTAATGAGACATTAGATGCCCTCTTGAAAGCCTATGATGTGAGGCTCAAAAACAACCAAACCCAAGAAGACAGGTGGATGACATATCCCTATGCGGAACTAGAAAATCAAAGGTTTGAAATGTGCCAGAAAATGATTCAAACAGCCCAAGCTTTACTAGAACATTAGGAAAAGTTTGGACTAAAAATGGGCCTTGTAAGAATTGTTGATGTGGCATAGCTTTCAAAAAGTGGGGATCGGTAATTTTTTTGCAAATAAGATCCAAACTTGTCGGAGGTTGGATATTTAGAATCTACTCTTCAAATGCTATCTATTGATATATAGCATGCATGTATCGGACATTGCCTTCATGTAGATCTAGAAAAAGGTGATTTTAGATTACCGTAACGGTAACAAAACCTGGCTGATTGAAAAAAAATGGCATAACTTTCATAGAAGTCATCCAAACTTTTCGGACCTTGGCTCTTTAGAATCAATTTTTCAAGAACTTTCCAATGATAGGTCATATCATGGGGTTCTAAGAAATATTTAGAGGGGTCTACCGGGTTGCTTTCTTTTGTACAACTTTGATGATGTGGAACTCTTAAAAGGCCCAAAAATGAATTCAAAATTTTCCTAATGCCACCAGTTGCAAAACTTGAGGATGTGATCCGTGTCATGCCTACACAAGTAATCCCACCAAACCAGGAACTAAAAGAGCCAGATTCTAGTCATGAGCACATACCAAACCTCAAAGACCCAGTATTAGAACCAAGGATAGTACTGAATACCATGGATAACTCTTCCGAGGGATTTCACCAAGCTATACCTGAGGATTGTAAAGAGATAGATGGTCTTGACAAATTGTGGAAACAAGTCAGAGAGGCCAATGAAGTCGATGACCTAAGAAGACGAGTAGACAAGACTGGTGATGAACGAGGAGTGTTTCTATCACCAATAGAGGAATTTGAGACTGGTTCTCAAATGAATCTAGACGTGCGATCGTATTGGGGTGACAAAGGATCTGTACAATCTATGGATAGTCAACCCCATTCGCTAAGAACAGTACCGTCCTACATGGGAGATTACGAGACCAAGTCAGATGTGGTAGTAGTCCCATCACAGAGACTGTCTCCCAACAAGGCCATCGATTCAAAGGGGCTAGTAGATATTCTATCTACCCCAGTCACCTGTACAATAATGCTAGCCGAGTTGCTCAGAATAAGACCAAACATGTGGGCTAATGTGGGTAAATGTCTAGAGAAATTTGGTGTAAAAACCCCAATGACTCAAATCGAGGAAGGCATCAAAGAGCTTGAAGTGCCTCAACTAAATACTAGGCCAGTGCCATTAAACAAGGTAGGCGAGTATTACGAGGGAGAAGATGGAAACACCACCCTTCCTGTGGAATTCAATAATGTAAAAACCATGGCAATCCTTGACAGTGGAGCTGGTGTGGCCATTGCAACCAAAGAGGTTTGGAAAAAATGGGGAAAACCTGCCTTGATATCCACACGAATGACCTTGCAGCTTGCAGACGGACATAAGGAAAAGCCCCTAGGACAGCTAGAAAAAGTACTTGTTACTTCTTGTGGCATTAAATATGAACACACTTTTGCTGTTGTTGACTTTGGCAAGAAGAACAATTATGACATCATTCTGGGAAGACCATTCATGCGACAATTGAAAATAGTCCAAGATTGGGGTTATGACCATATATATACCTGAGACATATGGAAACCATAACAAAGATAAACTTGAGGGACCATAGCTATAGGGATGTGACGAGAACACCGGTTGAGGAGTTTGATTCCGCCACAGTAGCAGGATCAGAACTTCCAGCTTGGTTAGGTAAGCCTAAAGAATTGTGGATGTGTGGAGCTTCACAATGTGGTAGCTTGAAACGTGAGGAATGTATCCTAGAGTGGGTTATAAAGGATATGGACTATATCTGAGAACCATTTCCTGAAGAAGAGTTAGAGCCTTTTGGATGGGAACACATCTTGGCTACTCTGGACGTGTGCGCCGTGGAGGATGCTCCCACAACAAAGTTTTGTGATGAAAATGGCTATGATGTCGTTACTTATTTTGCAGTGAGTGTAATCTTGGAAAATGAAGAGATCCAGACATCAACAAGCTCTGGAAATAAGGAGCAAACAAAGAAATGTGGAGAATCAAAAGATGAAGAAGACGACGAGTTCTATGACTCTGTAGAACACTTCGAGCTTCAAGAAGATCAACGACCCGGGAATCAATGTCATCGCTGCACGAATAACGTGCATCAAAAGTGGATGCCAAAGTCCTCGGTGAAAACACAACCACCACAAGCATCCTCATACATGGCTCCTAATAAGGATGCAAAGACTCAGCTAGGAGGAATACGACCAGAGCAACGAGCTAACAATGCTCTAAACAATGGGCTAGAAAAGTCCTCCAAGAAACTACCACCTACGAGCAAACAGACAGTAACTTTCCACTACCAGCCAAAAAATTAAGGGAAAGTACAAGATGACAACCTTGCTGAGGATAGTAGCGATAGTGATGAATCTTACGACATCCCCTATCATCAACTCAGGCCATCACTATCACCAACCCCTTCAGCAACAACCATGACAGGTCAAAATAACAGGACAACAAGTCAAAGCCAAAAAAGCTCGACAAATCTGGATACCAAAGAGCTAGATCGGCCAAAAATAGATATGGATCAAGAAGACAAAGATCTCTAATGACAAATCACAAGATCCAACACCAAAACAAAAACAAGGAAAGCATAGATGAACGCGTAAGAATATCACAAAATTGCAAGCTTTCACAACTCAGGTTTGGGCTTCAAAGAAGTTGATTCAAGCACAAAAAAGTCAGGAATTCATTTGGATTCCAAAACAACCACAGTATCAACTTTCAAAGGCTAAATACCATCCCCAACCACGCGTACAAGGGCTGAAGCAAAGACCATTGTTGACTCACACAACAAAAAGGTGGATCCCAAAGAAGTCTCTTCAAACACAAACGAAGCATGGACAAGTATGGGTTCCCAAACGAGAGCCAGCAACAAAACAGCCAATAATCGCAAAGAAATGGGTCCCAAAGAAGAACAACAAAACTGTTGTCAGTGCATCGCCGCTTGTATTCTTACAATTCTTCCTACGATTACAGTACAATTAGAAGAGAGCAAGTCGCTTCAATCAAGCAACGATACAGGAGCTTCAAAGACCATTACATTGCTTAGAATAGGAAGCCTCACCAACAAATTCCAATAAGCAAATTGCTTATACCCACATCTTGCACAACATAAATCTTTTCCATGCATTGATTGTGTATGCAAAATAGGGCTACATTACAAGGCCTCCATAGGCACAACTTTTAATTGCCCAAGCACAACACATACCCTTTGCGATACCCTGTCGTCGTAAAGGATGACTCCAAATAGGAAGGGGGGAGGCATTCGGAATGCGGACCTAACATTATGACTATTAGAGGGAAATGTTTTTTGAGAGGCATTGAATTTTTGCGTTTTATTGTGATAATTTTTTGACGAAATTTAGAGTATATGCCCTCATAGTAGTGTTACAGAGGAGTATAGGGACAAAATCCATATATGAGCCCCTAGGGACATGTGTATAGTGTACATAGCATTTAGATTTCTATTTGAATGACTTTTCTTTTGTTAAGTTTTTTTAAAGATTTTCTTTGTTTATTATTAAGAAAAAAAATCCATAATCCACATGAAGAAAAGACTGACGAGAGGCTTGAGCACTACAAAGAGAAGAAGGTACAGGGAAAGGATGAAACTTCACGAAGTATGTCTCAGCAGCCACTACAACAGCCGAAGAACTTTTCACAAAGCAGTGTCAACAGGCAACCGACAAGTCATACAAGTCAGAGTCGAGTAGCTCAGCCACAAAATGAGTGAGATGTTAGTCCCAAAGCTTCAAGTAATATTCTCTGTGGTCTAAGCGTCTTAGCTATTCTAGGTACTGCTCAAGTTGGAAGAGTTGAGCATATTCACGTTGTGTCGCTCATGCTGGTATAGGTGAGCAAAAGAGTCAAAGTCTAAGTACTTAAGTCTGGTGAAGTGAAGGAGAAGGTCCAAAAGACACTCACGTACTGAGCACAATGAGATACGAGTGGAGAAACTTCTACATCGACAACCCTTCTTGGAAAGGTGGAAGCTATTGAGACATCTTTTGATGTCACATGTGCTACATTTATTCCTTGAAACACCCATCATCTCCTTCTTTCACATTGCATGCTTTTGTTGACAAATTTCTCATATGCATATAGAGTGTCCCATAATTGGCACTTGCATCAGGAACTCTTTCCGTGTTTCACCCAAGCACTCACCTTTCATGAACATGTACTTCACGTTCAACTACTCAACTCCAATAAGAGCGTATACCAAAGGCATTTTTTTTCCCACAGGGTTTTTTCCCTTTGGTCATCCACGTTTTAGACCCTAATCTAAAGACACCTATCACCATCCTCTTGTACATATTCCTTCTACATCAACAATAAGGAAATGCTACTCAAATCAATTGACAAATGAATTGGAGCACCAATTTCAGATCATAGCATACTTTTCCTCAATGGCGAGTCGAAGAATGGCCTACAATGACAAAGCTGCAGACAACACTAACAACATGATTGCACAGGAACAAAGAAGTCCCCAATGAAGAAGAGCAGACATAAAAGTAATCAGAGGATCTCAAAAGATGAATGGTTATGATGATAGATGTCCGCTCTAATGGATCATAGTTCTTGTTGTGGTTCAACAAAGTTACAAGCAATGCAACATATGAAGCCAAAACGACAGCAAAGACCACATCTCCATCGACAATCGGGTCATGTCCGGGACGACATGAACGCGGAAGGGGCGAGTGTTGACCGCTGGGTCAACAACACAACATAACTCAAGTTTCGTACCAAAGTCTTATCTTTTGCGAGTTATGAAATGCTGCGGATTATGGCTATGAACGTCATTTGTAATGAGTAGTTATTCTAGTTTCAGAAGCCGGGGTGCAATGGCACTTCCAGATTTTAAATACAAAACCATTTGACCCTTTCAACCCCATTTTTGGTTAAACCTAAGGTAGCCTTAGTATATAAGGTACCTAGGTCATTTTGTAAAAGGGGGGAGACTTTAATCATAATCAAAACTTTAGCGCTGCCGTCTACTGTGTGTGAGAGAGAAAGAGAGTGAGCGTGAGCTTTATCCTCTATCTACGCCCGACTCGCTCAACACATTGGAGATCCGACTGCACCATTGTTGTAGGCTCGAGGAGAGCTACGTGACAACGCCAAGCATTCCACGCCAGACGAAGCGCACACGCCGACACATCTACGAGCTATTTGTGGCCGTAAGTATATCAAACGATGTCTGTTTTCTGCGTGCTAGTAGTCTATAGAATCGTGGCGACATAAGCCACACATAGTTACTCATAAATTCCAGTTTCGAGCACTTTCAAAATTCTGCTCTGTCATCCTACGCATTTTCCGCAGACGGATTTAGAGTGAGGGTTTTGAGTGTAGAAGCTTAGGGACAGGTTTATCCTAGTGAGGGGATGGTGTTCCTTAAGTTTTGTACGAATCTGGCATGATTATGTGAGTTACCTTCTGTATGTGTGTATGTGGCTAGGTGGTGTAGTTGAGAGCAGTGAGGTTCTTGATTGTGGTTTAGTTGGCCTTCCAGAGTGTTGTATGTGTAGGATGGTCTCAACATGACAAGCTAAAGAGATTTCCTCCGTGTGCCTATCGTGTCATCTGTGTCCTCGATTGACATTATGTTGATCTAGGTAGTGTTTGCATGCACTTCATGGGTGTGTGAGTCGCTCCCGCAACAGACACTTAACCGAACACCACACTTATATTCTATTATTTTTTTGAGCTAGTATAGCTAAACTATGTGTAAATCCTGATTCCATAGTAGTAGTTTGATTTTTTGAGTTGTAATTATTTCATGATATGTGTAAATTCCCACGTGAGCTGGCAACTGGACATTTAGAAATCCCTAGGTATAAAAGTCAATAACCTTGATGTGAAAGGAGGCTTATCTTTTGAAGAAGAAAGTGTTCTGCTGTACGTACGCTCAAGCAACTTCTCAACTCCAATTTGTAATCAACATAACTAATGATTGGGTAATTTGCCTTCAATTTTGAAACTTGTATTGTGTTCCTCTTCCCATGCTCTTTCATTCAAGTGTAAGCATTGTTAGTTTTGTTGTGGTTTGTGACTACACGTTAGTGAGCTTAATCTTCAAATTTGAATGTCTAAATCACCATATTTTGACATTTTGACCATAGGAGAGTGTTCCTAAACCATAGGAGAGTGTTCCTAAACCATAGGGCAACCTTTGGATAGTGTTCCATATTTTGACATTTTGACCATAGGAGAGTGTTCCTAAACCATAGGGCAACCTTTGGATAGTTTTGTTGTAATTTATAAGACTTTGATAATGATGGATTGCAATTTTCATGTTGGATCAAAGCATGTATTGGTGGTACCAAAAAGTGGTGTCTTGGACAATCCTTTGGTAACACTTTAAAACCCCCGTTTTCATGTTTCAAGTTTAATATTTATGACCTTGTTATATATCAATGGATATCCATTTGAAAGTAGAATCTAAAACTAGACAATCCGACAAATTTTAAGTGCGTTCACGAAAACTTTACCAATCCCCACCTTTTATTAAAGGAACCACCAAAAAGTGCAAAAGGTGGTACCACCAATATATTCTTTCTCCTTGCCAGATTGCAACCAAACTTGATTGGATAGTTCCCTTAGACCTCTTAGACCTCCTCATAAAGTTTCATTGCATATTGACTTTGTTTGAGTGTCAAAATGGCATGATGACCTAGAGCGGTGAGGTAGGACATAGATAGATTTTTCGATCATTGAGTGGTGGTTTTCTTGTTGAGTTGTTGCGTTTGCTTGTTTGGTTCATTTCTTGAAGATTGACAACCTCAAAGAGTCTCCGTGCTCCATCCGAGTTGCTTCCCTGATTATTTACATTATGTTAGTGCCAGACAATTATGTTGCAGATGTCCGATCGCGACAACTCGCTAACATTAGTCTACATGGCTAGAAACCATATATCTAGGCGGAGATTTTTTTCACACCCATGAGTGCAACAAAGACTACACTCATCTAATGGACACTTTCAATAGCATCCTTTGTTTCACAAGAACATCTACAATGCCATATACATGTTATGTAATGATGATGAAGAAGAGATACCACATGAGAGAGAGAGAGAGAGAGAGAGAGATTTATTCTCTCCCTCTCTCCCCAAGTGTCTAAGTCAACCAAGTAGAAAATACACATATCACCATGGTGAGAAAATAATAGCTTGCTGTGAGAGAGAGAGAGAGAGAGAGAGAGAGAGAGAGAGAGAGAGAGAGAGAGAGAGAGAGAGACATACATATCATAAGTAACAAAATGCTTCATTGCAAGTAATCTTGGACAAAAAAAAAATCTTCAAAAAGGGACATCCTTTATTCATAGAAAGCATTACATTTTATATTACTTGTAGGGTAAAAAAGAGACACTTTATTTGTTGCGTTCGCAATCAATTTCTTGAAGGCTTGGGTTTTTTAGGAGTATTGTTCTCTATGGGCAAGAGAATATTCACCACGCATCCCATTTGCTGCTTTAATCTCCCCTCATCCTCCTCTGTGATGATCCCAATTTTCTTCCGAGAAGAGAAATTTCCCCTTTTCATGCAATTTTAGTAAAATGTGCATCTTGAATCTATGGGCATTCGATAAAGGCCATAAATTTTCTACTATTTCCATGCCCACCTTCTTGAACAATTGGGCTCTATATCTTGCTTCATCATTGTTGATGTCCTCTAGGGAATCCCAAGTAGACTTGATGGATATCTCAAGATCGTCAGACATTGTGGGGAGAGAGTACTGATCTACACCACCTATTGGGTGTAGACCTCAAAAAAATGTGAAGACAATGCCATTTTATAGCCCTTGAGAAGCTATTAGTTTTAACATGAATAGATGGATAATGCAACATGTCAACAATCTCATACGCTATGGCACAATGTAAAAATACATTACAAAACATCACTCTTATGTGAAAAGTCTCACATGGGACCCTTCAATGAACCTATCACATCTTCCCCCTGTGAGGCATTCCAATATAAGTTATTTTGCTGCATGTGTGGGTGTGACAAATAGCCCACAATGCTTCCTTGACCCTGCTTTTCTTTACCATAGGTCCTCTCTCTTCATTCCTTTCAGTAGGAGTGTTTCTCACCAGCAAAATTTATCTTCCTTGGCCGTCCATAGCCGACAATCCCTGGTGACTGAATTGTAGTCAATGAGTTGACTCATCCTCTACATTAATCACCTATGTTTACAACCTCTTCTCTCAAGGAGTTTTCTTGTCATTCGTAAGAGTTGAGGGTGCTCTATTACATTGGGTTCCCTCGGTGGATTCATCAACGAACCCTATGACATGAGATGGTCAATTGCTCACCCCTCAGCAAGCCATTTCAAGGACATGCACTTCCCTAAATGTTCCTTGCAAGTAAGAAATGGCTTAGTGCTTTGAAGAAGTGTATTTACTAAGTCAGTGGTGCATGCATTGTAGAACGATATCTGCCTCTTGAATCCTTATCTTTCTAGTCAGCTCTCATGTTTGCATTCAACAAGGTTTGTGCGTGGGGTGTTGGGACCATGGTGCGGCTTTGGTCCATGCAATTACCTGATTGCCACAATTGTTGCAGCAATCGAAACTCGCCTACAACAACTGCCTTCTTGGATTGTGCTTGTCTCCACTTCTTGCACATTTTTTTCTAGATTGATTACAAGGGTGCAACAATATATTTGATCATCTGTTGATGCATGCTTTGCTTCGAGTGAAAAAGGTAGGAATGATCTTGACCATCCGTCACATTGGCCTTATCGGCATTGAACGTAAGGCACAATGCATTTCAATTTTCTTGTACTTTGTTTGTCATGAAACCAAAAAAATGTACTAGTTCACATCCATGTTTGACCAATGTGTCATTGAAGATTTCCAAAAAAGTCATTGCAAACCCATGTTTGACGAACATGTCATTGAGGCATTTTGCATGTGGCTATAGTGAGCAAGTCTTCCATGCTATCCCACCCATGGATTAAAATTGGTTTCTTGCAAAAAAATGTTCTCTGTAACCTCTAGTATGCTAAAAAAACATATCTTGGATCATATACATGACACAAGATTGTCACCCAATCCGCAACCTATCTGGTGTAATGAAATCAAACCCAAACGTAGAATAGATCTCCCGTACCATTTTGCCTCATACGGTTCACTAAGTCAACGCCTGATAATGGTTCCACTATTGGACATTTTGAAAACAAAGCACTTCTCCTTTTCTTAACTTTTCTCTAGAAACTTGCTACTTTGAAAGGAGCCACAAGTGCAATTTCATTTCAAATTTAGAAGTGTGTTAATACAAAATGAAGTATTGCTAAAATAGATCATTGAAACCTAGTGGAAACATTCAAGAAAGGAAAATATAAACAAGATACATTTACGTAGAATAACTTAAAATCTTAAAAAACCAACACAATAGTAAATGCAATGGATTGGTTACCAGGTGTCTTGCACCAAGGGACCCATTTCCTCTGCCATAGCATATAGTTGTTTCTTCTACATTTTTTAGCCTACACCCTCCAATCGAAGAATACACATCAACACTATCTCTTTTGTCACACACCTGTAGACTTTATTGGATCTCACTTGATGGTCTACAAAAAGTATTTTTTTCACCATTTTTCTTCTTTTTATCTTTTCACTGAGTGATTTGGATGTGCCATCATGAACAATGTGAGAGTGCATGCCATGATAAATGAATAGCTTATTGCATGTTTCATTCGATGGTATCACATAACACACAAAACATTTACAAGTTCCAATGCACATAATGCAAAATTAGAATAGAGGTGACATAATACTTTGCCTTAATGTTGTGTTGCACACCTCGCCAGGTATTGATGCTATTAGCGGGTCGTTGTGTTGGACGTCTGTAGCATAGCTATCTGGCACTAACATAATAAGTCAATACTCAGGGAAGTGACTCGCATGGGGCACGAAAACTCTTTGAATTTGTCAATCTCAAGAAGTGAACCTAACAAGAAAACACACTAACCCAACAAGAAAACCACCACTCAATGATCGAAAAATCTACCTATATCCTTTCTCACCACTTAAGGTCATCACACCATTTTTGACACTCAAATAAAGTCAAAATGCAACAAAGATTTAGGAGAAGGTCCAAGAAACCTAGGGACACTATCTTACCAAGTCTGGTCATAATTTGACAAGGTACCAAAATCACGATCCATCATGATCAAGGTCTTGAAAACTGCAATAGAACTATGCAAAAAGGTCTTTATTGAGACAGTCATGATTCTGTAGGACATACATAAGTCTGCAAGGGCCAAGGTTTCCTAGTTTTAAACCTGTCAAATATTCTAGTTTAAACACACAAGTAGGTTTTCTGGTTTGCTTGTTGATCTATGAGATTTAACAAACCACAAGGTGGTGTGACACATGTGCAAATTATTTGATATTTGGATTGATTTTGTGTAAGCACAACAATCTTGCTTTTATCCATGACTTGGATGCATCATATATTTTCCTCTATCGTTTATCCATATATTTTCATCTATAGTTTATCGACAAAGTGATTTCGATTTCAAAACACAATTTGTTTTACTCTAAGATGGTGTTTACCATGATCTATTGTATCCTTTATGGACAAAAGTTTAGAACATTTATTGCATGGTTACAATGACTATGACTTACAAGATTGTAGCCAAGGGCTTATCATTTAGCCTCTAGTATCTAGCAATGATGCCCTACATCCACAGAGTATGATTCTACTTCTCATAATCAAACATGTGTTCCAATGGCTTTTCTTTTTATTATAGATTTTGGATTATTAGTTTAGTATTTGCATAATCCATTTAGGGTATGCTAGTTGATTTGACAAGTAAGGACACTACAACTGTGCAATTGAACTTTCCACTTATTTTCATAGCATTTATATGGCTACGAGCAAGTACGATGTGTGCTTCTAGGTTTGAGTTTTTCTCATCAGCATTTCTATTGTAATATTTTGCTTGTAACTTTATGAGATGTAGGGTGTTTCATGAGTGTAATGACTTGGGCCTAGTGCAAACTAAGGTCCATTCTCACTACATCAAGACACTACAAATGTGTTGTTTTAAGTTAGCCTTGATCATATGTAGGTTCGCTTTGTGGTTACACACATTGGAATGTTGTGCATCCATGTAGGTAGGAATTTTGTATGTACAGGGATGTAGGTTTAGATATTATGCAAATGTGATTAGACACAATGTAACATCATCAACTTGTAGTGTTAGCAAGCTTTGGGATCCCATTGTGTTCAGTTCAGACACTCCACACTAGGCTCTTCTTATTTCAAAAGAACAACATTAGTTTTGGGATTTACTCCACATGTGGAGAGTAAATGTACCCATGGACTTAAACACAAGGCACAAACTTTTTTTATGTATCACAGGCAAGTCCTAAGTTCCAATCATTTTCTTGCATAAGTTTGTAAGCATTCCATGTGTAGAACGAATTGCTTCACGAGTAGGAGCATTAAATTTTTCTCAATTAGAGCATCTCCTTTGAGGTAAAATCTTTTATTGGTCTGAGATCTAGGTAGAAATATTTTTTGGCCAAAGGAACAATTTTTTTAGAGGTTATTGTTGTAACTTTGATTGCGATCATATAGTTAGACTACCATGTTCAGTCTTTGCTACAAGCAAATAGTTTCACATATGAGTACAAGATGTCGCATTCGTCAAGCGGACCAATAGAACTAATACAGGTTTAGATTAAGAAAACATTGGTGCTCATTGAAAGAGTATTTTCATTTTTGTTTTTGAAGACAAATACTCTCTTTTAAGGGGGAGTAATGTCAAGAGAAGGATAGTATGCCCTTGTGGATCGAATAGGGTCTTAGACAAGGTTGTCTAGTATGCTAAGCATAGGGGTATTCTAAAGATAGTCTCAAGGATCCTATAAAAGGAGTTTCTTGGGTGGAGAAAGGCACATCAGTAATCCCCTAACCACCACGTGAACATTTTACCAAACATAGCGTAAGCAAAGAAAATTGCAACGATTCTTGCATGTTTTATGACCAAAGTGTTGGTTAGAAAAATTGCTTGATGGGACTAGATTGAACACAACAATAGGTGAAGTTGGTAGGTCTCATACCATGCAATACCCATTTATTGCACCAAGGTAATAGAAAAATGGAAAATTTACCAAAACTACCCTTGAAATTTGTGAATATTTCTAAATTACTCCTCAGATTTTAAAATCACCCAAAATACCCCTTTACTAATTTTGGATAGATTTCATATTTTTTACGTGCTTATTCATTTTGACAATGGAGATGGAGATCTATCTTTTAGTGTCTTACGCAAAACATCTCACCAATGTGCTTGCAAATAGAGGCATTTGTGTCCACTAATAATGGTTCATTTCTTCTTACCTTCTAAAATCCTAGCTCTATCATCTTCTATTGATGAAGAAACCAATCTTCTTTTGAATGGTTGCCAGAAATGAAAAATCTTTGGAGATCTTCAAACTTGCAACAAGGGTAATTTGGGTATTTTGAAAACATTAAAGGGATTTTGGAATGGTAAAATATGAGACGTACTTCAGAAACTTTTTAAATTTGAGGGGCATTTTGGGGATTTTCCCCAAAAACATTTCTGAACCTCCTTCACAAATCTTCTAAGTAGCATATTAGAAGATACTAACTACTTCCATATATTTTTATATAGAATCTTCCCAAACTTGTTCCTACTTCCATATTAGAAGATATTGACTACTTCCATATTTTATTATACATAATCATCCCGGATTCATTCCTACTTCCATATTAGAAGATGTTGACTACTTCCATACTTTATTATACAAAATCTTCCCAGATTTGTTCCTCTCAGTGAGGATTGTGGTGACAAAAGACTGCTCTCCAACACCCAAGTCAATCAAAAAGGCTTCTGAGTGTAACACATTAAACAATACCTGTGAAGGTTTCCCTTTACTTAGACTCACTACTAGGAGTGGACACTATAGACTGCTTCTTGCTCAACCAAGATAAGCATGAGCTATTGAGCATGAAATAAAAGCCACTTATGGACACTTGTGTGTCATAGCAACTAGACCAATCCAAAAAGAATGTAAAATTGGTGGCAATGATTCCCTCTTGGGATTAAAAAACCCAAAATCCATGGTGCTATTCAAGTAGAAAAAATTGAACTTCCTTCCAAGGCACAGACTCTAGGTTACACATAAATTTTCTCACTTTAAATACTACATACTAAACATATGGCCTTGCAATTCATACATAAATTAGACAATCAACAACCTGATGATCTAGAGTGACATCAAAGTGATATCTACCATCATGAAGACTAAGATTCAAACTTGTCTCCATAGGAGTAGCAATAGGCTTGCAATCTTTAGAGTTGAATTTATGCACCATTGTCTCAATGTAATTCATCTGACACAAAGAAATACCTCCATAAAATTTCTTAAACTATATGCCCAAATAACTCAAACATCTCAAAAGAGGCATTCAAATCAGCCTTAAAATTAGCAATGTGTCCCTCATTCGGTCCACTGAGTAGCATGTCATCAATGATAAAATAAAGGCATCCTCCACTTGCTTGATATAAAAAGTGCTCTTAGTTGGAATAGTTTGAAAATCATGTGTAGACAATTAAGTATAGATATTTTTATACCAAGCATGTGGAGCTTTGTTTAAACCATATAAATTCTTCTCAAGGATGCACACCTTGTGTTCCTACCCTTAAAAAAAAAAACCAAAGGTCTATGATATATACACTTCCTCATGCAAATCACCATTCAAAAATGCAGTCTTTATGTCCAACTAATGTGCATTCCAAATGTTATGAGCTACCAATGCACGAATTTTATGATGAGTCATACAATAAATGCACCGAACCACAAACATTGCTATGGACAAGATACAATATGAATGTAGCCTACACATAACCATCTCCTTACTTAGAGTGCTACATTTTCCCCAGAATATAGGTTCCACATACATTTTTAAATGGTGTCTCAAGAGGGGGAAACAAAGCAACCATATTAGGTATCTGCAAGCATCCCACAATGTAGTAAAATGGAGAATTTTAAAGGAACAAAACATGCATGTCAAAGTTTTGCATCTAAACTAGCCGTTGAATCAAAAGCTATGCATGCTGAATCTTTCGCACAGTCTTGTAACATTTGTGATTATACAGTCCACAAAGAAAAGTGATAGATGTCACAATAGCATCACCAAAAGTTAGGTCATGCTCAATACATATGTCATCCACAAGCTTGACTACAACACCAAGTTTTGCAAGTGTTGATACAAGAAAAAGGTTCTCCATGATCCTAGGTACATACAAAGCACCCAAATGTTAGGTCGTGCCCAATACATTTGTAATCCATAAGCTTGACTAAAACACCAATTTCTGTAAGTGTTGATACAAGAAAAAGGTTCTCATTGATCCTAGGTCCATATGAAGCATCCAAATGTCTAAAAGAGCTACCATCTGTAGCATTAAGGGCAATCTTTCCACTTCATTTAACTAAATAAAAGGCATCTTTTAGCACTTGTGAGAGCATTTCCATTAGAAAAAGTCTCAAGAGAAGTAAAAAAAGACCTTTGAAATGTATATGGCCAGTTGCCACACTATCAAAGTACCATACACAATCCATAGGTTGTGTAATACATGAATCATGAACAAATGGGTCATATTGACATGCACGAAAGAGTGATAGATCTATGCTGGAAGAGCATCTATAATGGATGCATTTGCCTCTTTCGTTCAAGCCTTTAGCTTAGGGAATTTCTTGATGAGATGGTCATTTCCCCACATCAATGGTATTTCAACTTCTCCTATTCTTCACTGCCAGACTTCTCATACTTATTGATACTTAAAGAACCTATTTTGTAGGCCATCTTGTCATTCTTTTAACAATCATTGAGGCTTTTTCATATGGAGAAAGATATGTTTATTGTGTAGGATGGACATTGCTAATTGCACACATAGAATGAGTCAGCATACATGGAGCAATTGGACGAGAACACAAATCTACACGTGGAGCGCATCCTAGTGTAGTTTAATCAACAATATTTTGATAAAGAAGAGATGGAATAGACATTGCTGGTGCTTTCCATGATCACAAAGAAGTGCTATACCCCCTGGTCTCTCTTATAGTTTAAAACTCATGTACACTAGAGTGTTTATATTCCTTTGATCATCTCATCTAAAAAGTGACCCGATGCACGTCCCACACATTGTTACCCATAATACTTATATGATGCAAAAGCTCGATCTTGGGCATTCTGCCTATTCGAGAAGTTTGAAGCATAAAACAAGGCTAAAACTCATGAAAATCAATGCTATAAACAGATTAAGGTGGCTTAGACTACAAATTTCTTTGTTGTCAACTACTTTGGATGGTAAGCTTTACACCCTTGCTTTATGGGGTTGATCGATGTTGCATGTATTAATGCACAACTTTGGCTTTGTTTTTTTTGTAGGATGAGTTTGTTTCATTGTGTCATAAGATCAAGGACTTGCCCACGAGAGGCATAAAGGTATACAAAACTGCGGAGTGCTTATATGAGCAAGACTACCTTGATGCATTGAGACCGACAAAAGTTTTTGTGCACAAGGGGTTGGAGATTTCTGCCACTAAAAAACCAGAGAACTACCATTGTTTTTTTTATAAAATGAATCTCTTACGTGGGTTGGGATGAGAAGGGAAGCAAGATGAGTCCCGTCAAATTCTCCGAGGAGTAAGATTTATGGCTTCGTGCTTTTGTATGTTTTTTGCCAACATCTTTTGGAATGATTGTCATGCTTGCGTTGAATCAAAAATTGTGGATTGTTGATCTAATATTGACTTACAATGTGGCCTTGAAAGAGGCTATTAGTCCAATGGCAAAGCTGCACTTGCATGTGTATTGGCGGTAGCTAGAGACATAAGTCAATTGCACAATCAATTGAGTGAACTCATGCATGAAAATGGGTGACACAATTGGTTATTTCCATTTGCAATACCATTCTCAGCTTGGATTAGAGGTTGCATGACATTGTTGCATGTGATTGTGAGCAAACACTGTCAAGGCTTTGTAGGCCTATTATGACCAACACCCAAAACAAGGCGTTCACAAAATGAAAAGACCAGATGCCAGCTATGGAAGGTGCAAAAGAGTAGTCCCACTTTGTTTACATGATGGGATGGACCTTTGCAAGTGGTGGTGCCGGGCCATTTGGGTAGCATGTTGCTTTACATCACCCAAGAGTTACTAAGGTGAGCTTAGAGAGAGAGCGGCAAGGATATACCCAAATGTTCATGTGGTGGCATTGATGTTTCTTTCTAGTACCCAAGCATAACTAGGGTGAGCTTATAGAGAGAGAGAGAGAGAGAGAGAGAGAGAGAGAGAGAGAGAGAGAGAGAGAGAGAGAGAGAGTGATGAGGTTATACCCAAACGAGTGAATTGATGATCAGGGCATGTGGGTTGACACTGATAGATTGACCATGGAAAATTTATCATACCATGTATGTGTAGGGAAGGGTTTTTTTTCTAAAAGCCAAATAAACATATAAGTTAGGGGCAGCCCCCACTAATTTCCTCTTCTAAAATTACAAGTAGAAGGTGGCATATCTATCTCACTTGAGGCACAAGGGTAAAATGGAAATTTGGAAGAGATTGGGACGTATTGAAAGGACATGAACATATATTCTCTATATGAAACCTATATATGGCTATCTATCTATATATATATATATATATATATATATATATATAGCCATATATAGGGTTTGATGAATACATTAGATGTCAATGTTGGCTAGCCCAATATTTGTTCCCATCTAATGCCAATTGAAAGTTAGTCTTTGGTATTACAAGACCTAGATCCTTCTCACATAAATATAAATTTTATTTGTACTCACACGCTATCACAAGGATTATCTACTGAGTATTTCTTGATTTTTTTTCTCTTATGGTGTTAGAGTTATTTTCTCTTATGGTGCTAGGGTTATCTGAAGCTTAAGAATAAGGAGAATCCCATTAAGGTATATCGACATAAATTAATGACAAAAAACACAAAACAAGTTTTACTACACAACGTGTTTAACCATAGTCTGTTTTCGAAGAACCATACAAAACCTTATATCTAAGATAGGAGTATAATTATCTATTTCACTATTGGTCTAATAAGCATGAGAAGAGGGGGTCATAATTATCATATACTAGTCATAAACAGGGGGGTTTTAAGACTCTCTACTTATCGGTGGCATGTTCTTTTCTATAAAGAGTGGGTCCCCCCAGGGGTTGATTGGCCTTGCTTCTTGGACTACCTTGAGAGAGGGCTCTTTGAGGCTGAGGTAGAGGCATATCATGGTAAAGAGTTTTTCATTTCATAAAATTAATGTTTAATGTAACGCTAATAATTGCTTGTATGCTTGTTTTGTAGTGCATCACAAGAAGGGTAGAAAAAAAGGGGCAACACTCTATATGATGCTTTCACATTTGCAAACTTCCTATCAAAAGGGGCCACGGAGAAGGTCGGATGTCATCTTTGGCATGCATTGATTGCAGCATGTGTGTGACAAGAGCAAGCTTTGGTTTGTTTTGATATGATGTAAAGAGACTGCTTCTCCCACGTGTGAAAGGGCATTTTGAAAGATGAGATGAATAAACGAATTCATGATGCTATTGTTGGTTAGGGGCTGATGGAAAAGGAGAAAAGGGTTCAGTTTACATGTATCCCAAATATGGTGCATTGTTCATGACTTGTGGTGCTACACATGAGGTTGCCATGGGTAAACAAAATCATGAGGAACTTAGCTTTTCTTTCATTTTCTTTTTTTCTTTGCCAAACTCACATTATGTGAGTGAATATATTAACATATCAAAAAGTGACAATTACAAAGTCCATGCACCTCCCGTGCCATGGAACCTAGCAGAACCCATACAACCACAAGAACCATCACCTACATCGGTTGATAAAGGGTGCCACCCTGTAACAATAGAATTACATTTCCAATAGCAATCCGGCCCTAGAGGTTGCCACCAATAAGGATGTCCTACCACTACATCCTCCTTGCCCTCCAAGCTAGATCCCAAGAAGCCTAATAACTGTCGAGAGGGCGGGGCCCTTAGTCCACATCACCAAAGAGGATCTTCATCCAACTCCATCCAATGCAGACTGAACATGATACGAGCCAAACTAAAGACCCTCCATCCCGTCGAGAAGCCACCGAATCAGATCCAAGCAGCCCGGTCCAGATCTGGGCAAGAGCCAGAACCCAACAGAACCACGGCAAGAACAAGAGCCATCATGAACTAACTCCCGACTCCCAGTCCAAAGACGGGCAAGAACCAGAGCCATCCTGAGCCACCAACCAATTGCAGGCAAACCGAAACGCAGAAAACCACGCCTTGACAAGGGCCACGCCCATCCGAAGAGAATCACGGACTTGACCAAAGCCCTGCCATCGAACAATGCCAAACCATAGAAGATCCAGAATCCAGAGCACCAAATCTAGAGACGCCAAGCCACCGAAGGCCATTCCAACCAACCCATGGCGAGTGGTTCGTCCTCTGCAAGAGGACCAGCTGCCGCCCAGATCAATAGCAAAAAAAAAAAGACCTTCACCACCTCAAGCCGCCATTGTAAGGCAGGAGCGTCGGGAGCTCCACCCCAGGAGCTCCCCTGCTCCCAGGCCACGCCATCCTCACCATGAGAGCCTCTGCGCCTCAGGCACGCGCAAAACTTTTCCATGGCTCTACGAAGAACCTCCAGCAAGCCCACCTATGGGCCCCCCAACCCCTGTGCAGCCGCTGCAGCTATCCTTCGCAACGCCAAAGCAAAGCCGAGCTAGTTCCTTCACGCGGACGCATCGCGAAGCAAAACCCTTTTTTCTTTCATTTTCTTAATAAGATAAGATTCACATAATGTACTCAAAGTTATTGCATTTTCCATCTTCTCTCAAAATGTTTTTGAATTTTAATTCTCTTCTTTTGTATTGTAGAGAAAGGAGTTTCTCAGTAAATTTTATTTTTGGTCTACTAAAATGATTTTCTCTCTTTAGAATTTATCATTTTAATGAAAGAAAATTTAAAAAATAATAAAAGAACTAATAAGTTTAAATGGATAGTAAAATGTATGTTAGGACTTGAGAGCTCCAAAATGTGAATGTATTTTATACAAAATTTGATAAGGATTCAATTAGGATTTTACGGGACGAAAATGAGATATTTCCTAAGCCAAGAGGGATCTCGAAAGGCTTTGAAAATCGATAGTATGGCTAACCAAAAGGTGAAAATTGGAGCCAATGTGTTATATGCAAACCTAAAGCTATGTGAAAAAAAGAGATGTGGTCCACAGGCCTCCCATCCCATGTAGGAGAGAAGGTAAAAGGAGTAGTTTGACTTAGTGTGAGTATTTTTAAAATAACTAAAAGATTAATGTGTCTTTGAAAAAATGGGGTACCTTATCCTACTAAAAACCCTCAAATGGACAACTTTCATGTTCATAGTTTTTTTATTTGAAGACTACAAATGGGAGATTTTTTTTTGTTTTTCTATGGGTATGCACTAGAGAGAGCAAGGATACTTATATTTACTGACTCTTGAAGCTCCATGCAATTCTCAATCTTTCTTAAGGCCCATCACCCTCTCCCTCCCCGCCCTCTCTCTCTCTCTCTCTCTCTCACACAAGAGTGTCTATGGCTAATTATACTACTTATGTTGATTAACAATGGAATAGGTTATTACTTCTTAATGCTTATGTACTTCTCTTTTTCAACGTGAGTTCTTACTTAATCTTTGCAAATCTTATCACTATACAACATCAACAAATTTCTATGGCATGGCCAACCAAGTTTACCTCGACATAACGTACAAGAGATGTTTTCCATAATGTTGCGCTATTAAAAACCCATATTGGAGCTTATTTTTGAAGCGCATACAAAGTTCCACATGTGCTCTAAATAGTTGGTGGGAGCATGCCTTCAAGAGGTTCTAAAGTTTCGAACTCCTGCAAATACTATGTGTGACGGGGCTGTAAGGGTGGGTTCAGACTAGAAGGGTGAAAGAAAAGCACCTTTTCACCACTTCGAGGCAGAACACGCGAGAGCTCACCTCTTTCGCTGCCCTAGTGTTCACATTATGCGGTAGCCATTTCAAGTCCCTTTGCTTACATGGAAATGCACCATAGGCTGGATAGGAAAGTTGTCAGGGTGGAAGTGGCGAGGGGGGAAGGAGGGGTCGGAAGAGAAATGGGGTAAGGTGGAAGATAAAAAAGCGTTCTCTTCCTTGACGTGGTTGCCCTGTCGATAGCTTCCACCGCCCTATGTGAACAAGGCAAGGAAAGAGAGATTTTCTCGTTGGCTCGTAGCAAAAGAAAAGCACTTTCATCGCCAATGTGAACCAGCCTAAGAGCCGCTTGAAGGTTTTTTTTTTGGGGCACTTCAAGTTCACAGTTGGAGCCTGGATAGTAGACTACGTCAAAAAGTTCGGACTTCGATCGGTGTGCACGAGCCGTGTGAGATGCGCGTGAGAGAGAGCTCAAAAAATGGGCGACGCGTGTCCGCGTCGGTGAGAGGGGGGAGAGAGAGAGTGTGTGTGCGTGCGTGTGTGGAGGGATGGCTGCAGACCTCGCGGTGGCTTTGATGATCACAGGCTTCGCCCTTTACCACAAGATGCTATGGGCAGCAGTGTGCGAGGTTAGCTCGCTCTCTCTCTCTCTCTCTCTCTCTCTCTCTCTCTCTCTCGTTTGGCGATGCTCTCTGTCTCTCTCTCTCTCTCAAGCTCTCGTTTGTCTATATGCAGGCCATTACTTGGGGCGTGCACCGACCCACCGAGGAAGTCATGCTGACAGGAGCCGCAGCCCTCACAGCAGCATGGCTATTGAGGTCCCGAGCCTGCGCAGGCTACACGCTTCTCATGCTGCTCCTCCCTTACACGCTCGCCTTCGAGTTTTGCTCGTGGGAGTTCCCAACTCACTTTTGGCCCTTGCGGGAACGCCCTCCTCCCTTCCGGCCCTCATTTCCGTCCGTGGGAACGCAATCTTAGAGTCCACTGGCCTTGGTGGGCTCTCATGTTGGCCATTTTCCTTGTCCTTGCTCACCTCCCCTCATTAGTAAGACGACGAAGAAGGCAACGTCCCCATGCCCCTCCTCCGCAAGTTCCAAACGACCCTATTACATGGATATGCCCTGAGTGTCACCTTTGTAACGGCGTTTTCTTCACCGCTTGTGAGCAATGCCATACAATTCTGCCTCCTAATAATCAATAAATTTCACACTTATAGTCTCTTGCTCACTTTTAAAGCCGTAAAAGAACTAACTAGTATGCCATGATTACTTTATAGGAATGGTTCAACTCAAGTCAAATTCATGAATTTAATATGCTCCAATGAAAGGGCATACTTCTAATGCATCCATCCCAAAATAATCTGTCAAATTGAATGTGCCTTGCTCCAAATCCACAATGATCTGATATGGTCCAATGTACTATAATTTGAGCTTACCAAGATGTTGACCCAGCTTTGAGCTATATGCATAACCCAATCATCACTTTAAACACTTTAAACTTCACATGTCTATTCACCCAAGCTTGTGGACATTTTTGCATGACTTCCACTATGTAAGAGTTGATAACCCGATCCCTCTCCAACTTTAGTAACTGATTTCTTCTATGCTCAAAGGATTCTTCTCGACTCATTCGATGCTCTACTGCTATCCTTAGACTAGGAACAAGATACTCCATGGGCACTACTATCTCTAGACTCTACACTAGCCTGAAAGGAGCCATCCTTGTTGCAACTTTATAGGCTGTCCTAAAGGACCATAACACAGAAGCAAGCTTACCATCCCAATCTTCTTATTGTCAGACACAATCTTCTTTAGAATCTTCAACAACACCTTATTAGAACTTTTTGCCTATTCGTTTGCCTACGAATGATACGGTGTCGACTTCTTATGAATCATCATGTGTGTAGTATTCAAATATTCAATAATTGAATTTAGAAAATGTCCCCGATCAAAAACCAATTCAATTGAATAGCCAAATCTCGTCATATTTCGTTACAGAAATCTTGCTACATTAGTTGCCTTATTATCTTTCAATGCTTTTGCCTCCACCCATTTTGTAGCATAATATGTAGCACCAATATGTATCTCCCAGTACTCACGGCCTTATGCTTAATGGGTGGACAAAGTCGAGCCCCCATTTTTGAAATGGCTCCAAAAAAATAACCGGATGATCTGACATCCGATCGGTGGGTCCTGTTTGACTTGTTTTTTGACACTGCAAACATCCTTTAACATACATATGTGCATCTTTGGCACCATAGACCATCCTACATTATCTTTTTACGTGTTATTTCTCATGAGAAAGCTCCTCCCGAGCTTTCATAATGGACCTCCCTTAGCATCGCATTTTGCTCCTCATTATACAGTGCACCAAAAATCACCAAAAATGGTCGAGTCCTTAAAACAAACTTCCTCCTTTGGTCCACTATCAACCCCTTTGGAATTACCCAACCTACTAAAAAAAAAGCCAAAAACTGATCATACCATCCCTCATTTTTCACTTGGGCACTTTGATCATGAACATTGAATATGTGAGCATCAAGTAACTCATCGAAAATTCCTTCAGGTGGCTCACCATGCTCGATCCTGCTTAAAAATTCTGCCACAACATGCAACCTTCATGGTGTATGGACAATAAGAAAATCAAACTCTTTCAATAATAACATCTATCTTGCCAATCTTCCAGCTAGTTGAGGTTTTTTGATAAGATACAAAAATGCCTGATGATCCACATAAAATTACTCTATTGCTCAAAAGTAATGATGGACAACATAAACCATTCCCAAGGCTTCTCGTTCAATCACTAAGTAATTCTTCTTTGCTGATGAAAGTAGCTTACTTGCATAATAAATGGGTCTGAACCATATTTCCCTTACTTCTTGCAGTAAAAATGCTCCTACTGCAACATCCAAAGCATCAACAAAAACATGAAAAGGAAATTCCCAGTTTGGGAGCTGCAATATAGGGGATGCCACCAACATTTTTTTTAGCACCTTGAATGATTTATCCTGTGCAGGTACCCAAACAAAATTGACATCCTTCTTTTGTGAGATGTGACAATGGTGTCATAACATCCACTAGGTACCGTAAATTTTGGCTATGCCATTTAATCTGCCCATTAAACCTCTGCAACTCTTTCAAATTCTTTGGTATGAGACCCTTCTAAATTATTCCAATCTTATCAGCATCAATAGAAATACTCTCTGTTGGAATCACATTTCCCAACAACTTTCCTCTTCTCACTGCAATAGCACACTTAAGGGGATTTAAAGACATCCAAAACATCCAACAACGGATAAAACATTTCCTTAAATGCTCCAAATGTTCCAACTTCCTGCCATATACACATAATTCATCCATGTACACCTTCATGAAATCTATCAAGTATGGTTTGAAAGTCTTATTTGCTGCCTTTGCATACTCTGAGCTCCATTTTTCAATCCAAAGCTCATTACCGCATAGGCAAAAGCTCCCCATTCTATAATGAATGCCGTTTTTGGAATATCCACCTTTGCCATTGAAGTAGGATTATACCCAAAAAAACACATCTAAAAAGTCATACATCTCTTTGCCTACAACCTCATCTGAGAGAGTATCAATAAAGGGTGATGGAAATGGATTTGATATTGTGGCAACATTTAATTTTTTATAATCCACACATATCCTTAGCTTTCTTGACTTTTGGGCACCACCACAATGGGTGAAACCATTCTGCTGACTGCATTGGTTTTATAAATCCTACATTTAACAAATTATCTAATTACTCCTTAACTTGCTTTGTATAGTTAGGATTCATTTCGTACCTCTACAGAATCTTTGGGACAACAACCTTCTTTAGATTACTAATATTGACATATTTTTGGATCCATCTCTAGCATATCAAATACTCCCAAAAAAAACATCTCTAAACTCCACCAATAATGCCCGCAACTGCTTCTTAAAGTCTTCATCAATGTGAACACTTACCTTGACAATATTTGGCACTTCCTTAGGTTGCCAAATTCAAGTCCTAAAGATCATCCTCTTGAACTCGAGCAATCTGCTCCATAGTGTGCTCATACACCACTTTTTCCTTTTTGACTGCCTCTTTCGGATCGGCTTTTGATTCTTGAATATTCAACTCTTGGCCTATCAGCTCCTCCTTTGTGACCTGCTAAAATCCTCCCCATCCAACTTCTTTACATTCTCACTCTAACAAAAATTCATTTCCGTTTTTCTCATCATCCAATAACTATCTATAATTTTTGCAACATCAATTTCAAATATAGGAATGAAACTTGGGTTTGACGAAGAAAAAGATCCTCTTCATCATCTATAATATCCAGTGCCATTGGATGGGATGCGCGTATAATGGTTTAATGGTTTTTATTTGATCCACTTGCTTGATTTTCCTTCTTTCATGCTCACACGCTGACTACGGTTTTTCCCCTTCTTGAAAGTCCACCAAACTTATAATTCTCAA
>NW_028221613.1:0-41897 GCF_014529385.1 Adiantum capillus-veneris
TCGCAAATGATACAATCTATCGGCTTTACAGTGTGATAGACGAAGCCGTTAAGTCCACTGTGTTTTCGTTCTCAATAGCCTCGACTTGCCAGATCTAGCCGATGCGGCGACGTCAACCTGGTGGTCCTAAGCTGATGGGCGATCCTAACGGTTCCTTTTCCATTCCCCTTTCACGCAAGCACGGTTGTAATTTATGGTTGTTTTTTTAGTTTTTCTTTCTTGATTTTTCTCTTTCTTATCATATTTTCTTTCATTTTTATTTATTAAAATTTAAATTATCTTGCCGAAGCAAATGGGACAGGAAGTCGATCTAGGAAAGTTCAACCTCCGATGATGATGAAAGTGACACTATTTTCGATGAAAATGACACTACTTTTGTTTTGGATCCCTTTCTTTCATTTTCATGTTTTCATCTTTTTTACAAGCTCCCATGGATATTAAGATAAGAACAGACCTTATAACGAAAAAACAAAACAAAATAAAAGAAAGCAAAACGAGCTTTGGTTAATCATTCCCAGTGTGATCTGTTAGTCCCAAGCAATATCAGCGGAATGACCCGCACTACTAATGACGCGAACTCTAACCAGAAACAGACAAAAAAACAGAGATCGTTAGTTGCCACGTCAATAGCTGGGATGTTCAGCCAACTCTCAGGCCTTGATTTAATAGAAAGGTAGCTACACCTCGAAGCCACAAAAGCAAAGGCCTAGGAGCACACATAGGACGAACAATGAATGAGTGTAAGCCTCGTTGCCCGACAATCGACGGTGCTGACTGCACCGAGGGACTCATTATCGTAATAGCGGAAAAGTAAGGCAGTGACAACTTGGGGATTGTCATTGAGCGTCCCTAGACGCCCAAGAAAAGTAAGTTATTGATGGCTCTTTCATTCTAGGTCTAGGACGAACCATTTACGCTTGCGGCATCTTCTACGAAGTGTAGCTCACGTCTAAGCATCGGTTAGGGACGGGGCAACGCCATGAAGCTCAGAAACGGAAGGCCTGCCTGGCTGTATGCTCTTAGAAGAGGATTCTCCACCAAGCTCCAGGGCTAACATGGAGACCATTGACTTTATTGATTATTAATTGTAATAACAGCAAAATCATATGTAAGGTAAAGGTATTTAAACTCGTGTAAATCACTGTCTTAACTGTCTTTGTTTACAATTATAAGTAAAATCGTACTATAGTTTAAAACGCCCGCCTTTCGCCATAGCTTAAAGAGAAGACGCTAACATGACGGGAAGAGCCGTATGAGATCATCAGTCTCATGTACGGTTCAGGAGCCAAGCTTATGCAGCAATGTCAGAGCTTAGGTTAACTACATAATTCCAGTTCCACTTTACTACGTGAAGGCGCTTATAATATTTAGTAAAGCTATTGCGATATGGAATTAAAAGGCATGATAGGGACAAGGGTTTAATCAAAACTGTTACGCTCATCAATATGATCTTGGTGAATACAGGACTGAAAACTCCTGTAATCCTTTAAAACATGAAGTGACAGCAGAGGTGTCAATTACTGAATAAGCAAGGTATATTTTGTTGGAATCGAAGATTCGAATCTAGAAAAAGTAGAAGTAAAGGAGCTTCATTTTTTGAACCAAGTTTCTTTTGCCAAAGCCGCGTAAAACGGGAATTATTTTGTCAAAACCATTGAACAAGAAATAGTTTGGATTGAACCAACTAAGATTTGGCGTGACTGTAACAAGGTCAAAGGGTTGATTTTCAATTTAATTAAGGGTGGGTATGCTGTAGTTATCGCAGGGCTCGTAGCTTCCTTTTCAGAAGTCCCTCTTACAAACGCAACCGCAAGAAGAATAAAAAAAAGTTTCACCTCTCAAAAAAAAATCAATTTTCTAGAGGTAGATTCCATGAAAACAAAAGCAAAAGCATAAAATCAGAACAAGGATCTAAAGTTTCGCAAAAACAGAAATAAGACATCCCGCAGGAGTAGGACATCCAAATTTCCAAACACGAATATAATAAGACGTAATACTGTGGTAAAAAATATTCGTGCTACGCTAGTTTTTAAAGGGGAAAAAGCACCAAAAAAGCCGCCAGCAGGCATTTAGGCGCCGTCGCGTTTATTTACATAAGTATGTATGGAGCTTTTATGGAGTGGCTTCAAAAAAGATGCATGCAGAGTAAAATAGAATGACTAGGGCTATATTGGACAACACAGCACATATTACTTCGTAAATTGCACGTAACATCTTCAAAGAACAAATAACAGGGATGGGGGCTTAATGAATCCTCCACCTCCGGCCGGGGCAGGGGAAATAGCTTAGTCGGTTAGAGTGCTGGTCTGTCACGCCAGAAGCCGCGGGTTCGAATCCCGTTTTCCCCGTTAGCATTATGCTAGTTAGGTTTGTTTTAAAGTCAGAGTTGATGATATCGATGGAAAGGAAGCCTGACTACCTTTGCCCTTCGAGTAGAGCATGTAGCGAAAAAACCTTGTCAGTCTCTACCTGTTTCGTTTGACCAGGCAAAGCAGTCAAGTGCTGCACCCGGCAATGATGATAGTCTAGTAGCGGGAAATACAGCTAGCCCACGTTTTAACTCAAGCAGCATAGGACACGTAAACTCCCATGCGTGTAAATCAGCGAGGACCACTAAATGTTCCTGCAAGTTGTAGTCAATACCTAGTATGTAAGCCGTTACCTCAAACTTGGAGGTTAATTAAATAAAGGCAAAGTTGGGTTTTTTGTGTAGTTGTGAAATAGTCGACAGCTATAACGTTGCTATACAAAACTGTATGTAAGATTCCCACTTCATACAAGTGAACTCTTCGTCATTTAATTATTGTTGAGAAGATAACTATTCTCAGTCATAACATAGAGTACAAAAAAAAAGAAAAGTGCGGGGAAATAAAAAGACATCATGGACACCTTAGGCATTACTTCACTATTGCCCTTTTCTTCAGCTAAACGGGCATATCCCTAATTGCGGATGTTTCCGATAGTCGTCTTATTTCTATGTTTGATAATATCAAAAAGGGAAAATCCCAATAAAAACGGATTTTGTTCCAAGAAAGTAAAGGCTTAGACAAAGAAGCATTCGGGGGCAAAGAAGCTGGGGATATATTTAACCTTGAAGTATCTTCTAAAACCGTACTGTTAGAAGACAAAGAAGGTAAGGATGAAAAATGCTTATTTATTGTTAATAAAGAAGCTAAGGACTTATCTTTCGATTGATCCTCAGCATGTTTTTGTTTTTGTTTGTTTAAAGGTGATAATCATCTTGTATTCATAACATTTACAGTGGCGTGGTTGTTTGTTTCCACAAGCCCGCCTAAGGGGCTGCGTTAGCATGCCAGGAAGGGACTCAAAGAACAAAAAACCACGTAACGAAAAGAAGCAGTAAACAGCCAAAGCTAGCAACACCGAGATAACAATGAACAACAAGCAGGTTACTCTAAATGCTTGCTTGTACAGGTAATCTATACCAGTATGGTTTATCCACCATCTGCAACGCGTCGATAAGTCTGCGAGAAGCCAGGGCCGAGAAGTAGTTCCAAACCCGATAAGCAGTTAGTTACGATTATGTTTCGTCGTCGCACTAATTGAATTGTTCCTGGTTACGCATGGATTATTATACAAGAATCTTATTTAAATTCGTATTGATGATAAAAAAAATGTTGTTTTTGCTTTCGCTTTTCGGGCCTGGGGGTAGAGGTCCCTGTTAAACGCGCTACCCAAGTCAACCCAACCACTTGTGGTTCCGGTTCTCTAACCAAACTAAAGGTAGTTTGCGTGGCCTGGGCAATGAACCCAAGGTGCCTAAACGGCAACTATGAGTTGATAGGTCGATTTAGCAAAGTGTAGAACCGTAAAGGCTGTTTATTTCCTTTACTCAAACTCGGTCCCTACGGCCAGATTGCGATTAAGCTTTTTTTTAGCTCTTAAAAAGTGAAATAGTAATGGGGCAAAGAGCGGGGATAGGCACAAAACATAAAGCAAGAGGCTCATCTATTACAAACATGCCGGCATGGGTATTGCACACGGCAGCCATTGCGCTTTTATTATATAAAAAGGGTAGCGAATGGTGGGTTCAAATTGTAGCCACATGCTTTGACATATACAAGCTGGTACTTGTTACATCAGCAGAGCAGTTGTTGACTAATGATCCATAATCCTTCCTGTGCTAGGGTCGGGTCTTTCGGTCGCTAATCTGTGCAGTGCAGGAGACCAGACATATGCAACAGTCTTCGACTAGCACGGTTCGGTTATAAAGATCGATGTGTCCGCAGCAATGTTTACTACGTTAATGCCGGGCCCAGGTAAACAGAAGAGATCTCCCGGTCTATAAGCCCAGCCCAGTGATAAAGTATAGTTATCCTTACGTAACCCTGAGATTCTACAGAACCATGTCTAAGTACAGATAGTACAAAATCTAACTTGCTTGCTCTATTTTTAGTATTGAGGATAGCCCTGTACGACAATCTATAGTGCAGACCATAGCAATTCTGCAAGCGGAAAAAGGGACTCGAACCCTCAACTCCAGCCTTGGCAAGGCTATACTCTACCATTAAGCTATTTCCGCCATGTAACCTTTATCTAGTAAGTGCCAGTAAATGTTGTGCTAGGGGCTTTAGCCACTCAACCGAAGGGAAGAGGGATAATGGTTGTTCATTCTTGTAGCAGGCGCTGGCTATGAATTAAAGAAGCAAAGCACGCATAGTAGACGACGCAAACCCTCAGCAATCGAAAGGATAAGGGCTTAATCAAGCAAGATCCCGACAAGAAAAGCAAAATAAACAAGCGATTGAAAAAAGAAAAAGAGAGTCCTGGCTCTCAAAGAAGCGAATCCGACCCCCTATAGCCTGAAACGGCACCTTATCAATCAACGATAGCATGAGCGAGGCGTTAAGTGATGATTCTCGGAAAAGAAAATTCAATGCCAATGCAATAAAAATAACCGTTACTACGAAATAGCTCAGAAAAGACAATATTCAAATGGGACCTTAACAGTGAAGAAGCCATGTGACTCGCACGCTCAGGGAGCACTTATTCAGCCAAACTATTCACATAAGTCGGATAGCGCAAATAGGATCCATTTTTATAAAATCCAAAGTCACCTAGGTTGTACATCAATACGCCTGTCCCCTATCGCTAAGCGTAGGTAACGTTGGATTAGGAACCAAGGGGATTCGAGTGATTCGAGACACCTTCAATAGCCTTCTCAATCCTACCTTTAGACATTACTGTACAATTGATCCTCGCGTTCTATGAATTTTCTCTTTAATAGAAACAGCAGAAAAGATGTAAAAAATGTTGATTAATTCGACTTTTGCTTTTGCTATTGCTAGATGCAACGAAGAAAAGGCTGCTTTAGCAAAAGCAAGATTGAAACGTTACTGAGTGCAATAACTTAGTAAAAGACAAGGTAGCTAACATTATAAGACTAACTACTAGGTACAACGCTCTAAAGCCAGGGCAACAAAACTTAAAATCTGCTATTAGCGTTTGCAATTACGGGAAGGAGTTTCTTTCAGTCCACCTTTGCAGCCTACGGGGCCTTGTAATAGGGATGCCAACTTGCCACAAGACAGAGAAGCCAGGTAAACGTTACAATAGGAATGACGGCAAAAAAGCATGTCTTTGGGAAATCTTTTCCCATTCTATCACAGGATATGATAAAATGCTATCCCGCGAATCCCTGCATTTCATACGATTCGAGATGCAGAAGAGCGCCACACAGAAGCGACTGAAAAACAACCTTCGAAGGGCAATTGCAACAAGCGGAAATGAAAGCTTAGAGATTCGCATTATTGGACTTACGCAGATGGATAGGGAACGACGAGATCTCGTCGATGCAACTGACAACGACTGCACGGAAACGGAACTTGAAGAAAGTAAAAATTATGCAATTCGTTTCGAGAAGCAACGAGCAATTAAGCAGGTTTGACAGTTTCTCGACTAGCATCCGAAATTTCAAAAAAACGGTCGTCTAACGCTGCGAATGATTAATTACTATATCGGCTTGCAACGAGCTATGGCTAACAAATCCACGTAATCGCGACTTTCAGCCCCCATTTCATCATGAAGAAGGTTTCATTTTTACCTCTCCTTTTCGCCAGGTAATAAACATTCAACCTGACGTAGCATCATTTGCAAATCAAAGGGCAGAAAGAAAAGTTGTTAACATCGTTTAAGTGGGAGACAAAATCACCCGTATTCACGGACTTAATAAAGTAATGGCTGGCGAATTGGTGGAATCCGAAGACGGTACAGTTGGCATTGCTTCGAATTCAGAATCTGATAATGTTGAGGCTGTGTTGACGGGTGATGGTCTAACTATATAAAAAGGGGGCTCCGTACAGGCAACGGGTAAGATTGCTTAAATACCAGTCAATGACTCGTTTCTAGGCCGCTAAGTAAATGCGTTGGCGCGACGGAAAAGGTCAAATCCCAGCTTCCGAGTTCAGATCGAGAGAATCTCCCGCGACGAGCAACGCTTTTGCAAACATTCTCGTAGAATAATGAATTTTCTTCAGGTGAAAGGCTGCATTCCATTCGTAGCGGGCTCGAGCGCATCGGATTCTGTGCGACCCTTGTTTGTTTGTAACAGATGTGCCTATCCTATCCTTGCCCTCGCATAAGAGGACTTAAACCCCTTGTAGCCCTGTGATATATGCGACTAGACCGTTTTCAAATCGATGCAGAGAAAACCGGGAAAAGGTATCGAATGACAAATTGTAGTTTAGTTATCTTCGCGGAGCGGAGGGGTTCCTGTGTTTTGTTTGCCGGTCGGGGATGCCTTGTGTAATGTCGTAACGTAACTAAACGTCGCCTGAGCCAAGGGAAGGGAGTTAGCTCGCTCCCTTCACGAAAAAAGGAATCGGATAAGTGTTGGAAGGGCTGAGAGGGCAGCACGAAATAACATCGGGATTCCAGAAGTATGTACTTAAGATAGATCTAAAACAATACCCAAATCCCACCATAAGTAGCAAACCCCATTATTCATATAATGAGACAAAGCTAGGAAAAGAAAATTTACTAAGCCCAAAACGAACCAATAGAAAGAGTTTACAACAAAGAAAACGTATTAATAACAATTATCGAAAGTAAGGCTAAGATAACCAACCTTCAAAAGGAAAATACCAACAAGCAACACAGTGGCTAGGAAAGCTCCAGAGATTCTATAAAAAATAGGAAGGGTCGAAGTAAGCTACGGCTTATAAATAGTAAGATGAAGCGGTAACGGTCAATCAATTTACATTCTGTTGACTTTATTTGATTCGAGAGGCAAGAATGCCTTAGCATGCATCCAAAGGACTTGCGTTGGCTCCGCTTTGCTAACACCAACACAAGGTTTGTTCTTGATATTTATGGCTTTGCTTATTAAATAAATAAAAAAACAAAAACAAAAAAAAATTAAAAACACCATGTTTAACTTAAACACAAACACAAGTAGAAGTGGAGCCTAATGTAGCGAAAGACAGAGATATGGGACATTCTGGGGGTTCGTATCCACTAAAGCAGCCTATCTATGCCGCTGTATTCATAGATTTGTCAATGCTGCAACTATAGAAACTTTCATGAATATTAATACCCAATGCAAAACAAAAAACACAACTTAGGTTTCTTTTCAGTGTTAGTGTAAGAAGTAAACTTTGTGTTTAAGGTCGCAAAGCCAAATAGTAAAGTAGACCCTGTGGTTAAGGTTTACAACGCGTTGTAAACGAGTTGGGGAAGGGCAAGGCCCATACCTTGTCATGAACCTCCCCACCAATAGATAGAGACAAATAGAAATAACCAAACCACGTCCACAAAATACCAGTACCGAGCAGCTGCTTCGAAGCCAAAGTGATGTAAAGGACTGAAATGGCCCATATATTAACGAATACCGCGTATCATCAAGAGAATAGTTCCTATAATGACATAGAACCCATAAAACCCAGTAGCTAAAAAAGAAGTAAACCCATAAATACCGTCAGAGATGATAAAAAGTGCTTCATAATATTCCATTCCTTAAAACCCAGTGAAAACTAAAGCCAGCCAAACGATAGCTACTAAAGCATGAACTGCTTATTATTTTAAACCTGCGAGTATGGCATAATGAGCCCAAGTCACAGCAGCTCCAGAGAGAAGGAGAATAAGGGTATTTAGAAAAGGGATTCCCTAAGGATTTAAAACTTCAATTCCTTTAGGGGGCCAAATAGCTCCAATCTCTACTGCAGGTGCCGAAGAGGAATGAAAAAAGGCCCAAAAAAAGGCTAAAGAAAACATAACCTCCGAGACGATAAACAAAAGAAAACCGTAACGAAGCCCTAATTATACCACTTTAGTGTAATGTCCTTCGTAAGTAGATTCACATGTAACATCACGCCACCATACGAACATAGTATATAAGATTAATCCTAAGCCCAAGGCAAAAAGTGCTCTATCTCCTGTAAATGAATGCATACACATAACAGCACCAATAGTGCTTGCTAGGGCTCCAAGTGACCCTAAGAAAGGCCATGGACTTGGATCCACTAAATGATAGGGATGCTCTTAAGCAGAGGAAGTGATCCCGGCTTCCAATCCTTTTCTTTTGACTATATCATAAAGAGCGTTTTGTTTTTACCATCTTTACACTAAAAAGTTTATACGTTTTCTGTAAATGACTGCTAGAATGATCAAGGCCAAGGCGATCATGTAAATTACAGTAAAGTTTAAGAATTCGAAAGGTGAAGCAAGGTTGACTATCTCTGCTGTCTCTGCAGCCTGCGGCGGCACCGCGGATGTACTTGACGGCGCCGTCTCTTTAACCCAGTGTGATAAAGTAAGTTCGGTTTCAAATGGGCGAATTTCTGCTGGCGGTAGGTTAATGGGGGGAACCTCATTAATTGGGCCAGGGGTTGGAGCCTGCGGGGAGTTTGTTGGGGGCTTTTTAAAATTAAAACAACAACCTAAATTCATTGTTACTTTAAAACTTTGTTTTGCGGTTATTAATACTAATATTCATGGCTGTTCTTTGTGTTTTATGATTAAACAACGGCGAAAACAAAAATGCCAACACCCTCCGTCAACACTACTCCTGTACTTCCGTCTACACTTTCCGTAGAGTTCTATGGGTCGATAGGACCCTACGTAAACCACCGCGAAATCATATATTATAATGCAAAAAAAAGAGGGAAAACAAAAAAAAACAAATAAAATCACTATCACTAAAAAGTGAAAGAAAGCTAGGATGGTGAAAACCAGTGAAAGGGCATGAAAGGTAATTGAGCTCTCCGGTGCTATCGCTTCTGCGGCTGTCTTACGAACCAATCGGATAGATTGGTTATCCACCTCAACTCAAAAAACCCGTACATCTTAAATATGCCAATTATGCTACTTTTTTGTGAGTTAGGATAAGGTTAAATCTTTAACCGTTCCATTCCAAGGATTAGTTAAAACGTTGATTTTGCTTACCTTTTCTTACAAGCGTCATTTTGTAATTAATAATAATTATTAAAAAACAAAAAAAAAGTAAAGAAACAGTCTTATCGCTACGCTCTGGCTCCCCACCCAAAATTCCAGAGCTACGCTTGCTATAACTTACGTTTTCTAAACTAAATGGCACGTAGCAGGGCAGGGGCTTAGCCTCAGATCGTA
This sequence comes from Adiantum capillus-veneris, assembly GCF_014529385.1. Lineage (NCBI taxonomy): Eukaryota > Viridiplantae > Streptophyta > Polypodiopsida > Polypodiales > Pteridaceae > Adiantum > Adiantum capillus-veneris. The sequence continues at coordinate 9,586 of NW_028221613.1, forward strand.
TGGTCTAGGTCAAGACAAAAGAAATGTTTTTTATACTATAGATGTGGTTACCAAATTACCCATGATACAAACGGATTGGCGAAGGGCTAATTACTGTCTTTTTCGTAAATTGCACTATTTTTGGTGTCTGCAAGAGTGTATTTTGCGTCAGTCGCTAACTTAGTCACTAAAAAGGTAAAAGTTAGGTCTTTCTCGCTTTTAGGAAATTTTCAATCCTTAGGGTCATTAATAACTTTTTTTCGTTGAAGATGATTTCGACAACGACTCGATGCCGGTCCTCTCGTACTAAGCCCATCTTACACACGTACTTATGATTACCGTTTACCACTGTGTACATTAGTGAGCAGGTATGCGCTGGCGACGTGTCTATGTAAGATCGTGCGATGGTGCTGATGGCAAATCCATCATTCCCCATGGTATTCCAGCACGTAAACCGGCACTACGACTACGAGGCCAGGCCCAATGATCTATCTATCACGCCCCTCGCTGGCATTGGACCATGCCTATCCATTCGTAGCTAATCGCTTTTCGCGCATTGTGGACTGCAAACGAAAGTGGCACATTGTCTTGTTTAGCAACACCTTACCACATTGGTATTGTTCAGCAACACCGGACTTCAGCAAAGGTGATCAGGGTGGATCCTGCGCCGTCACAACGATTCCTATCCTTCTTACCATTCTTTTGTTTGCAAAGCTAAGTTACGAAAAAAGCTTGTGGGTGATTGACCCCTTTCCGTTTCCCTGCGTGGGAGGGGAGGTAGCAATTATTCTGCGCGCGTCCTTCCGTTCCCACTCCGCCTTCACGTCCTCTAACCTTTATTGCTACCTTTGTAGTGTTTCTTATAATACGTAATAAAGGATCGCCCCGCAATGCCGTCTGTACTGTGGCAAGGAAAGAAGGGAAATGATGTTGCCTGCCCTGCGCAGGACCCCGGCGATTTAAAACCGAAATGAAGCCGCGAAAGAAAGCCCAGCCCGAAAACCATTGATTAGTGCTTTGTCCGATCCAAAGGGCTGCCCACACGGGGTGAATATGTCCGAAGAGCGGGAAAAGGACAGAAGCTAGGGGAGCGAATGGGCAGAAAACGGGATAATCAACCAGATTCGTGGCAACACCTCGAACAAGGGGGCCCGGTGGGATGGAATTCATGTTGCCCCCATCCCTGTTATTCGTTTTTTGCTCGTTTCAAAACAAAATAAAGCCATAAATGGGCGGAGGCATTGGCACTGAAGGGGACTCGAACCCCTAACCACCTGGTTCGAAGCCAGACACTCTATCCAATTGAGCTATCGGTGCGGGGGGGTTGGGCTTTCCTCGGCCCAACCCCTGGTTCTCTGCGCTACCTTCATTTGCCAACCCACCTCTTCACTATATCCCACAATTTCCCTAAACACCTTAATTTATTGATTAATATCAAAGAAGATAAAAGGAGTGTCATACCAACCCAGAGTGAGCCAAGGATTCCCTGGAAACTAAGAAAATTTAAAGTAAGTGAGGAACAAAAGGCTGAAATGGCAGGGTCGACGACAAATTCTTCCAAGGAAGCCGGGATAAATATTTTGGAGACTGAGGCTTCTCCACTTGTACTCGGTCCGGGATCCCCAGAGGAAAGTTCGGTTCCCTGGCGCTCTGGCAAAGCTAATTCTTTTCCTTTACGTGTTGTGGATAGAAGGTCTGAAGGAGGAAAAACCTCAGAAGGTCCTGCTGCTATATTAGCTTCAGGCTTCGTTTGAAAATGGCGGGTTATGTCCAGTTTGTACTTTCTCCAACGCTGGACCAGTACCCAAAGACCTTTAATCGCCTCCTGGTCGCAGGTTGCAGGTTCAACATAACGTTCTGCTTCGACTAATATCTTATACAATTTGAGCTTTGCCTCCACGGCGTCAATCTCAGAAGCCTCGGCCTTCTCAGTTAACGCGTTATTTAGGTTGCGGCTTTGGGTAAGTTGATCCTCTAATTCTGCTGCATGCTCTTGTAACTGCGCGAGTTGTTCCTGGATATTTGTAAACCTAGCTTGCATTCTACAAAGAAAGAACATTATTTCCATCGGATTGACCTGGCAACAGAATGCGCCAATTACCAGACCTGTAAACATCACACAAAGCAGCACAGCGATAAAGGGGAATTTTAACAAAATTAACATAGTAGAGTTGTTCTTTTTTAAATTGAAAATTGGGTCTTAATATTAATAGCAGCCCACGACTGGAATCGAACCAATCGATTTCACCTTATGAAATGAGCATATGCGCAACCGTGGGAATTCAACCCACATAACACCTTGGGGAATAAGTCAGGTAGAAATAAATCTACATTCATAAGTGCTGATATCGAAACCATATGTATAGACGATGTACATGTTCCTTATGCTATGGGCTACGTCTTCATGAGCTCTTTCGAGCCGGTAACATACTGTACCAAAAGCCCTTACTATACTGGTGAGTTTAAGGAAAGAAGTCGTAGCATGTTTAACGATTCGAAAAAAAGACCCTAGCGTCCTTTTTTCTCAATGCCCAGGCATCCATCCAATGCATTCTTTTCGATGCTGTAGGAATTGAACCTACCGAACACCGTACAAAATCTTAATGAGTGTTCGATTTACAATCGCGCAACACTCAACCTGTGGCTGCGTCTTTATTGTATTGGTGAACTGAAAATTGGAGACTCAATTGGCTCAGGATTCATTTTTGTCTTAAATCTAAGAGCCGCAAGCAGCCCTAGATGCATGCTAGGTAGCCTTAATCCTGATTCCGAGGACAGCAAGGGCCAAAGTAGTCAAATCTGCTACTTATGGTTTGATAGACCAAGATCCAGCCATTTCAACGAATGCGCAAGGAAACCGAACCGCTGCGCTAATCCCAAGTCGAACTGCTGCAAGCAAGAGGCGAAACAGCAGTTGCCTTGCTTATTTTTAATTGTTAGTATAGTCTATAAAGACTAAGAAGCATGTCTTAACTCAGTACAGATACAGAATCGCCCTACGCGGGGCAAGGGATAATAAATTGTTATGCAAAAACCTTACCTCACATCAAGAAACAAGCTTCAATCTAAGCTTCAAAAGAGAAAGGCAGACAGGCCATCTAATCTCCTAAAGATCTGCGCCTCCCACGAACCAATGGATGCAAACAAATGGCGCGTCCTTCTATTAAGATGGGCTGAAACAAAAGCCTGTATACTCAACCTATGCGAAGTAGGTACAGTATGGGATGATTTTGCATAACTTCGAACTTTCCATACCATATGATGGGGTCTCTCTTTCGTATTATGCTCTTAGCAGCTCTACAATTACGAGCTATTACAGTGTCATTCAATCAAGTTACGAATGGCGAAAGGCTTAGTTTAATTGACATTTATCAATCCACATTTATGTAATAAAAGAAATGAACCTACGACAATAACGAAACGACCGTTGCAATCGACCCTTTCAATTCAAAATCATCTGTCCCTTCTTGCTTGCCCTAAGAAAATGACTTATAGAGCCTGGCCTGTTATTAATATCTCTCATAACGCGTATACCACTATCAATAAAAGCATCTATAGCTTCTTAAATAACGATTCCAACATTAATAACTTTTGATTCCCTTGTTTCCATGCCATGTAGAGGTCATTACTTTTACGTGTACATTTTCCTACCCCACCAGATATAGATACACCTTTATGCCATGAGCTTTCGCAATATTATTGATCGATTCCATGATAAGAACCGTCTTCTTAACTCCAAATAAACCAATTTTTCTACCTTGACGATACGGCGAGTTAACGACTAATTGACACTCCCAGGGAGCCAACTGGTTACTTCACGAACGGCAAAATTAATTCAACTAATTCATTACTTTATTCGCACTAATGCCACTTTTGCTTTCACTATTACTAGATCCACTATTGTTGTTATCTACGTCTTTTACTTTACTTATTAGTAAATATTGTTAATGGAAGCAAGCTACATGCTCTACTTGGAGGGCAAAGGTAGTCAGGCTTCCTTTCCATCGATATCATCAACTCTGACTTTTAAAACAAACCTAGCTAATATAATGCTAACAGGGAAAACTTTGAACCCTAATAGAAGAAAAGAGCCAATACTCGAATGTTCATAGCGTGCCACGCCACCCCTATTTATGATCGACATAGCCACGCGTTCATGCTAATTCTAGTATCGGCGTCCCATGCCACTTGGTTTTTTTCTTTATCCTAGTATCGTTTGCATTAGTAGTCCCAAAGCAAGCAAGTAAAAGCAGTCTTTGTTACTACATTCTAGTGACCCTATCACATATAGAGTTAACTGATAGGTGTAGATTGTCAATAGAGACAATAATTAAACGCTTAAGCACTACCTTTATTTATAAAAGTATAGTGATAAGTAAAGAAAACTATACGTCGTCGTCATCTGTCTCTAGCAGTTTTCACTATCATATAGGTGTATGAAACGAAAGTGCTAGCAAGTATACCGCTGTTTCAATTCTAATTACGCTATTTGTTCCTTGAATTCGAAAGTCATCAAGTAAGCTAGCTTTCAGGTTGGCGATAAAAAGGATTAAAAAAAGGTTTAACACGCACAGTTTAAGTTTACCTTAAGTTTGCGTCAGGGTGCAAGCAAGCAAGCAAGAATTGGCTGTTTACCATACCATTATGAGGGCAGGGCATTTTTAATAAATCATCCCTATCCCCGTTGTTTGCCCCCGTTCATTGAAGTTAGCAAAGTCATGCAAATAGATGGCAGACTGGATACCTTACACTCCAAGGCGGCTTTTCGTTAAGGTTGTTACGTTTTAATTCTTTGAAACGAGCTTAGTTTCTTGCTAGCACAGTGCTGTTATAACTGTTTTCATCCATTCCTTTGCATGTGGCTCTGTTTAATTGGCGTTATCGTGTCTTATGAAGCTTTAGATAAAATATCAAATTGAACGAAGAAAAGAAAAAATGATGCATTGGATTTACAAGCATCCGGAAGTTAAAACAATTGCTTTAGCGGTCCTAGCTGCGGGAGCCGCGGCCCTTAGCTGTTAGCTAAGTTATAAAATTTACATTAAAGCAAACAAAGAAGCTAACTCTTTCAAGGGAAATAGAAGCCTATTGGCAATGTATAAAGAGCACGACGCTTTCTATGAATTACAAGTACAGCAGCAGGCATCTGACATTGATTTATTTGAAGCAGGGAATGTTATACAAACATAAAAGAGCAAGCACATAATAGTTCTCCTCAGGGTTGCTTGCCCCTTTACCTTGGCTGACATGACGCGTTTAACGACTACATCTTTGCACCTTAGCTAACTCATTTAATACGTTAGTGGTTATGTTATTATACGTTATGTCTTAGTTATCGTCAGACATCCAATGTGAAAGGTAAGATAGGCATGCAAACTCTATCTTTCTGCAAAAGCAAGCACATAACCTTGCTAGAGGCACAAAAGACTTAAGCTGGAAATGCAATCATCACACGAGGCCGCTTAGGATTAAAATGATGCTTAAAAGAGAACGTGATTTGAAAGCATTTATTCTCTTCCTCTACCTTTGCCTTTCATGAAAATGTTGTTTCAAGTTCACTATCAAAATCATAATCTTTTCCATGAATCATTGGTTCACTCGGCGAATGCAGACTCTTTTGTAGACTCGGCTACCTGGCCGCGGAGCTTAGCTTCGAGTGCTTGGACATAACCCTATTGGTACAGCTGTAGATTTTGTTTCGCATTGGGTCGGGGAAGACCCAACCTCTCAGGAATTAAAGAAGACAGTGTTTATTTATTTCATCCCTATAGGGATGTTTCAGATAATTATGGTGAGGTTCAGAAAATACCACAACATTGAGTTTATCATGCTCGACCTCTAAATAATATGGGTAAAAATAATCTAGACAATGAAAAAAAAAAGAAAAAGTTTTGTTTTTGTTTTGATAGAAAGGATTTATTTTCCTTTTCTGAGACAAAAAAGTGCTTTTTTTCAGAAATTGATTTCTTTTATAACGGAAAGGCTTTCTTTTCTGATAAAAGGTAATATATTTTTTAAGTATCCGATAATAACCTTTATAACTAAAGGGATAAGGATAATGGGAAGAATCTTTTTAAATAAAAGGGTAAAACAAAGGCCTCAAAAAAGATCATTTTCTTTATTTCAGTTATTTTATCAATTTTCTAATTCATTTTTTATTTTTTACGCATTACGCTATGTTTAGTTTAATAAGATCTCAAGAAGCTTCTTCAATGAATGTAAGATCACCACAGGATACCGTAAAACCGGGAATATTGACTACTTTAGGATTGACATAAATATGTTTATGATTTATTAGCTATCTAGCTTAAAAAATATGTTCACGAGAGGAAATGCAAACCGGAATAACGTCCAATCTTTTTTCTAGAAAGGGTAAAAAATTAATGTGTTTTTCTTTAATAGTTTTTAGTAATGGTTTAAGCTTCTATATCTTTTTTTTCATGGGTAATCCGTAAAAAAGGAACAGCCTTCACGAAGCATGTAATTTTTCATAAAAATATTGAGATTTATATTTTTTTCATCTTTCGAATGGTCTTTTCCGAAGTGAAGCTAACTTCATAATTAGGTTGGCTATATTCCTTTTTTTCTTTATTTTCCACGCTGTTTTTTTTGTTAAAAGCCTGTCTCTTCAAATGAAGGAAAATCCCCACTCCCAAATAAGGGCTCTCTTTCTTGGATTGAGTTTTTTATGCCAAACATTTTCTCTTATCTAACGACGAATTTTAGATCCTGATACCAACATATCTGTTTTTGTTCATTACCTCTTCGTCTTCAGTACTCGTGGCAGTTTATAGTGCTTGGATAGAAAACGCAAGCGTTTACCCATATATAATATGTAATGAACTGTATGATAGGGCATAGGCTAGAAAAAGTCGCGCTAACGCAAATTCCAAGGTCATAAGATTAAATCAGACCAAACTTCAAAAACGTTTAAACGTAAAGCGTAAAAAGAGCGTTGCTTAGCGGCTGGCTTTGGCTTTTACGGCTCAAAGACGAATCTTCAGGTCCCAGCACTTCCCTTGAAAGCTGCCTAAGAAGGAGCCACAGGTTCTTAGAAAGCTATGGCTATACGCCTTTTACCATAAACCTCTAGTCTAGGAAGGTCTCCTTATCTTACCTTACCCTAATAATTACGTAAGGGCAAACAAGACCGGGCCAATCAAAAACCAAAAGCCGGCCAGGAAAAAAAAAGAAAAGAAGACAGGAACGCTAGTTGCTCTTTTTTGCTTTCCCTTCGCAGCACTAATAATTGGAAAAAAAAACTAATAAATATTGTTTGTTACCTTACTATGACTATGCGTTTTTTTGTTATTCTTTATAATAGCAAAAGCAACTCTAGATGGGAGAAGGGGCTTAGCACAGCCCTGGACTGGACTTTAAGCTTGATACACTGCAGGGGATTAATTATAGACAGCCACACCCACCCCGCAAAAAGCAGCTAGGCAATAAAGTAAGTTGGAATAAGTTTTTTAGAGTACGGAAAGTTCGTGAAAGGAGGGGGAAGGGGTCGGACCTTCCCCCAGCGTTAGTTTGTATTATAAAGTAGGTTTTAATTTTATAGACTGGGTGAATGAAGCGCTAAAGCCAAGTGCTTTCTTTTTTCTTCACTTTGCTTAAGCCAAGCCTTTCACGACCTGACCTGTTAAGCCATAGAATCAATCTAAACCTTACCTTCCGCCGTTGCGTTAGTGAGTAGGAAAAAAGAACTTTACCGTGGTATTTAGACACGACGTCTTTTAGGGAGTCAGCATCCATTATGTGGCACTGGGGTTACGTCACGAATTCTGGTAGTAATAGGACCTCCTTCTTTTGAACCTTTCGGCAAAAATCCCTTTCTTACTTTTCCAATTCCTTTTATTTTCACTTCGACTGACTCAATTTTAAGTTAAGTAGCAGCTTACGCGACACGTTCCGCAGTTGCTTAAGCTGCATACTTATTCGAGCGCGAGCGACGGGAACCCCTAAACTCACTTAAACACCCTGAAAAGGACCCTGTTCTTTTCTCTCCCTTGCAATTTGTTATAGTAATTTTGGTATTACTATAAGTTGATTAAGTATGGGCAATACCGTGGTGCTTTCTTGGCTTGTAGTGCTTTCTTGGCTTGTGGTACTTTCTTGGCTTTTAGTGGTGTTTTCCCTATTTCTATTAATAGCTGTGCTATTATTACTAGTGCTTAAAAGGCTACTTTTACGTAATTGTATTCTTCATTTCCCTTTTTTCGGTTTCGTTTTTTTTTTGGCGTCTTGCCTTCCTCTATTCTTGCCTTTAAAAAAACGCGAATTATTCTCCTTTTTCCGTTAATTGATTAGAATTCTTAACTTACGAAAGGTTTTAGCATTGCTGTAGGTTCATTAACCACATAATAGCAATCCTGCTTTGTGGCGAAATCCACGGTAACGGCAGATATTAATTAATCATTTGATATTTTCTTAAATGCCTCTCTTTAATTCTGAATCAACTAGTTTCTTTTTTCAACGTACTATTTTGCTAATCCAGTTAATTTAGTGCCGAGTCGGATTATTAACCTTGGTGTTATCGCTGAGACCTGATTAATCACGAATCCAAGTGGCTTTTTTGGGTCCAATTCCAAAGATTTAGGTTAAGGCAAGTCTGATTTATTTATTGGAAACTAATTTGGTTCCTGGAATATATGACGCGAGTTATTTATTCCCCCCCTCTTTTCTACGTATAATTTCATTTTAATATTTTATACCTCTTCCCTTATAAACTTCAGGAGGTTTGCAGCTTTTAACGCTAACAGCGGATTAAGTAACTTTTTAGGGATCCGTTCCAGTGCAACAAGTGATATTATACTTTGAGCGGAAAACACAAACCGAAGGCGTGACCTAGAGTCAAATCTCATAGCTGAACCCTAGTTTTAAATTCGAAACAGAGCCTTATGGGTTAGTACTGACTTTATATCCAATTGTTTACGAAGAACAAACGGATTAAGCTTCCATAGACTTGACTTGATTTCGTTGTTCGGCTTCTCATTTTGTTCTCAATATTTATGGCAGTTTTTTTAGTAAAATTTTATGTAAGCCGTGTCGAATGTTAGAATCCTGATTAACAAAATGCGCCTCTCTTGTAGTTTCCAAACCAAAGATTCCCTTGCTTCCAAAGCAAAAGCAAAGCCTCCTTGAAAGTTTATAAAGGGTGATTCCCTTGCCTCTGCTTCCAAAGTAGCTTTTGCCTAAACATTTTTAGATTCCTTTGCCTTTTTTAGAGTTTCTAATGATTTTATGCCTTTGTTAGGCACATCTCTATGTTTATAAGCATAATAATAGAATAAAAAAGGCGTTCTTTAAAAAGATCTACTAAGAAGCAGAAACACACTACTGTAAGCACCAGATGAGTAATAAACAGTAATGAAACCCCCCTAACCTAAAAAAGTTAGTGGTTGGCTTGTTTTGTTTGCCCTAGCGACACCATTAAGAGGACTGGGTGATTGTGATTAGAGATCAATTCACTGTCGCTTCGAGTACACGACGAGGTTACGAAACCCGTCATGGCGATAACATGGTAATTTAGAAACAAGGCGTGTATGAGGAACTATCAATGTCTACGGTTTGCGTTGGGATTGCCCTTCGGCACTTCAGGGCTCAACCAATTAAACTCTCGGTGTCTACGGCGTTAGAATGAACTTCGTGCATCCATTTATTTCTACGGAATTACCAACGCTAGACTGGACGTATTCGACCATGCGCCCAGATTATGCAGGGAAAACCAGCGATACTTTTTAAGAGCAAAGGGTACAGGAACGTAGTGGCGTTCTCAACTCATTCCTCTGATCCCAGTATAAATTGGATCGGCGAGAAAGGTTAACCCAACCCTGCTTGACACTTTGTGCCCCTCGCTCCCTAGTCTTGGCATAGGATTTAAAACATCGAAAAGGTGGGCTATAGGAAAAAGCGTAGGGAACCGCTTACTTTAAATAAAACAAGAACTGAAAGAAAGAGGACTGAACATAATACCGGGTGGAAGATACATGCTTTACCTTGCAAGTTGTGAAAGCTTTCTTCTCAATAAGAGTGAGAGTTAGTGGTATATAGCTTTATCGAAGCCCGAAATGAAACGATGTTGCACTGAAGAGGACTCGAACCCCTAACTACCTGGTTCGAAGCCAGGGACTCTATCCAATTGAGCTATCGGTGCGGGGGGGTTGGGTCAAGGAAAGCCCAACCCTGGAAATGTTTTTTGCGTTATTTCAAAATGAGTTTACGTAATTAAAGAAAATTAACTCAATTAAAAGACAAAAAAGTCAATCTTTGTCGTTGATGATCTCTCGGTTGGTTACCGAATAATTTAACCATCCCTTCCCTAAAAGAAAGTAATTACTTGATATATGTAATCCGTAATATTCGGATTCAGTCGTCAGCTGTGGTTTTTACCCTCCCCAGGGTGTCCGCTCTGCCCGTGAGACGGTTTTTTAACCACGACGTCTACGTTTAAGTTTAAAGGCAGTCCCTTTACGAATCCGGCTTCTAAGCCTATGGAACTTAACGAAAATCTGGACAGCGTCCCTGGCTTTATTATGAACGGCTTGGATTTTATCCGCCTCCTCCTGCGAAACAGTTATTTCTGTTTCTGGATTCAGCGGCGGCATGTCTTGCTCAACAAAAACTACTTCTGGAGTCGAAGGCAAGAGCTCAAACAGGGCTTTATACATGTCAATCAAAGGTTGCGCCTGGGAGACTATTTGCGCGGCATAATGCGCTATCACTTCCTGGGAGAAGGGGACCTTCAAGAGGAGTTCTATGCCCTCTTCCGGGGACATGCTTAAAGGGAGAGATACCCCAGAGATGAGCATCAAGCCAGGAATAAGGTCCTTATGGAACGACGTGAACAGACGGGAGTTTGCCTCCTTAAACTGTACCGAAATCTGAGCCCATTCCTGCATTGTGGCTTCGCTGACTATGGAGGGGTTTAACTTGGCAGAGATAGAGTTTACTAGATTGTTTATTTGCGCAGGCTGCAGTTGTGAAACGAATTCATAACCGTTCTCAGCGCTGGGCAATCTGCCTTGTTGGCAGGTTTTTAGTATTTTATCACAATCTTGCCAAGTTTCAAATAAGATTGAACGGCAATCCTCCTCCTTTAGTTGCATAAACTGTGAATGTGAAGACGCTTGAGTTACTATTGAAGAACTACTAGCGCCCATATTCATACAGTATGCTGTTTCAGCAAACCCAAGCCCAATTAGATTTAATAAAATTAAAAAAAGAGCAACAAACAAGAATACCTTTCTCAACGAAAGAAAGGAGAGATATATGGTGAGGTTATTAAAAAGAAAGGAGAGATATATGTTGAGGTTCTTAGAAATAAAGGAGAGATATATGGTGAGGTTATTCAAAAGAAAGGAGAGATTTCTGGTGAGGTTATTCAAATTCAAAAGATTTCTTTTTTTAGTGAGGTTATTCATGTTTATCTTGTTTTCTTTTTTTAAGATACAAATAAGATTGAAAAAGCCATCGTCAAAGCAAACAAGGCAATAGCTTCTGTTAAGGCAAAGCCTAAAGTAACATAACCAAATGATTATTTAGCTAACGATAGATTTCACGCCACAGGGCTTGTCAAAGAACTAAATACGTTTCCAATACCTACTGCTGCTCCTGCTAGGGCTATTGTAGCCGCTCCTACTCCAATTAATTTTGCACCTTCTAGCGTAACTAATTCTTAAGTGTCTGTGTAATAATAATAAAAAAGTGTAGTTAGCACACTTTAAACGAAGTAGAGCGGTTGGCTGGCAAAGAAAGCTTACGCCTTTGAAGAAGAAAGATAGAGTTTGCATGCCTACCTTACCAAACACGTTGGATGTCGTCGGAAAACCAAGACATTTGGTAAACAGTCTTGTTGTCTCTTTGCAAGCAAGCCCATTTAATTGTAACAATTTAACGGATAACAAGATTATTTCCGGATGAATCCAAAGAAAAAACATAGTAAGCAGAGCCCTGACCCAAATGAAGAATAAGTGGTAGATTGGTAATGTTATCATTAAGGTTCATTGGTTTTATATAATGTCAACAATACAACTAAGCATTCGTTGACAGAGTCAAAGTTCCCCGTTTCTCAATCGTGGCATCCACGTTAATAAGTCGAAAGCCTCTTGGGCCGTCATTATCAACCAGGAAGGAAATCCTAGAGGAACTAGGATTTTTGGTCCAGTAGCAAGGGAATTGAGGGAATGTAATTTTGCCAGAGTAGTCTCGTTAGCTCCCGAAGTGTTGCGATAACTAATGAAAAAAAAAAGAAAGCTCGTTTCATTTATTAGAACTCAAAGAAACTTCAATTCCTTTAAAAATTTGGGTTTGAAGAGTTAGTTGTCGAATAGTCCAATACATACACATATACAAATATACAGAAAAATCTATCTATATCTATTCTATCTATATCTATTTAGATAGATACAACTCAATAAAACGAAGATGGATAGCCAATGAAAATGAGTAGAAAGGAAAGAACCTTTTTTCCGCCTTGAATATCATTTAGATTTTGCCAAGAGGAAAGGCTGGAGATTTTAGGAATTACTTAAGTAAAAACAATTCTAATAATTACCGATTGATATTTCACGAATAATGATGCCATCTCCACCACAGTTACTTCAATCAGAAATGCGAATACGAAAAGAAAAGCTATGACTAGGATACCAGCTACTAAAATGACTAGAGGTATCGTGCAAATCTTACTGGAAGAAGGTTTTTTAAAAAGCGTCACGGAACACACAGAGGGGGGGAAAATTTTTATGGATGTCAAGATATTTTGGCAAAGAAAAAAAGCCTTACCTTACGTGGCAACTAAACTATAACTATTAGGTACATTAGCAAACCCGGTCTCAGAATCTATTGCGATCATATAAGAATCCCTAAGATCTTAGGGGGCATGGGAATTGCAATTTTATCAACGTCTTATGGACTCATTACAGATCGGGAAGCTAGGCGAAGAAAAACTGGGGGGGGAAATTCTACGCCATATTTGGTAATTGAAAGGGAGAAACAGGGACAAAAGTTACTTATTTTCACCAGTTACGTCTTCAATGAAAAGAATTTTTTTGGAGAAACCTGTAATGTAAATAGGAGGTTTACTTATTCCAAATGATGAAGAAACAGAATCTCATTGACATGGAAGGTACAGTTACAGAATCTTTACCCAATGCCACGTTTTGAGCGTGTTCGGATAATGGATGTCAAGTTTTGACTCATATATCGGGGAGGATGCGACGCAGTTATATAAGAATACTACCAGGAGATAGGGTAAGAGCTGAACTGAGTCCCTATGATCTTACCAAGGGACGCATCATCTACCGCCTTAGAAGTAGGCATACAAACAATAGTCAGTAGATTTCGGTATCAGTTTAGATTTTCGGCAGTTAACCAAACCACTTCTCTTGCCAAATTTCCTATCTTGATTAGATCGAAGAAACATGTAGCAAACCTACAGGTAGATTTACCCAATTAATTCAAGGTTATAGATACGAAAATCCGTGCTTCCATTCGGAAAATATGTAAAAAATGTCGATTGATTCTACGACGTAGACGAATCATGGTAATTTGTTGCAACTCAAAACATAAACAGAAACAAGGATAATAAATATTTCTATCTGAAAAAGAATATTAATTAAACAGAGCTTCCCAATAAAAATAATTAATTAATTATGTCAAGTCAAATAAATCGAGAAAAATTCGTTCACGTGGGGGAAAACGCGGAGTTCAAAAGGGAGTCATTCATATACAGGCGAGTTTCAATAACACTATCATTACCGTCACAGACGTCCGGGGACAGGTAATTATTTGGTCTTCCGCCGGTGCCTGTGGATTTAAGGGAACACGCAAAAGCACGCCATTTGCTGCGCAAGCTGCGGCTGAGAATGCAATTAAAGCATCAGTGGATCGGGGTATGAAACAAGCAGAAGTTATGATGAGCGGGCCCGGACCGGGGAGAGACACCGCTTTGCGAGCTATTCGCAGAAGCGGCATAATCCTCAGTTTCATACGTGACGTGACTCCTATGCCGTATAATGGTTGTAGACCCCCCAGAAAGAGACGCGTCTAACTAGTGATTAGTCACATCAAAAGGAGAGAAAAAAAAATTACGTATGCGCACGCAAAAACGAGATGTCGACCTCTAAGCAGGCAATTCAGTGGAAATGCCTTGAATCCAAAATAGAAAGTAAGCGGCTTCATTATGGTCGTTTCCTTGTATCTCCCTTTAAAAGGGGTCAAGCCAGTATTGTAGGAATTGCCATGCGTAGAGCTTTGTCACAAGAGATTGAAGGGACAAGCATAACACGTGCAAGATTTTGCGGAGTCGTGCACGAGTATTCCACAATAACGGGTCTTCAAGAGACAATACATGATGCTTTAGTTAATCCGAAAGAGATTGTGCTTAGGGGCGATTCAAAAGAAGATATTCAAGAGGCGTTTTCATCTGTAACAGGTCCTAAAGAAGTAACTGCGGGCGATCCATCATTACCACCTGGCGTCGAAGCAATTGACAATTCGCAATATATAGCTACCATTACCCAACCAATATCTCTAACTATTGAATTAGAGATTGAAAAAGATTGCGGATATCGTATAGAAAATCTAGCGAAATCCGGAAAGGGACAATTTCCCATCGATGCTGTATTTATGCCTGTCCGAAACGTAAATTATAGCATCCATCTATTTGGAAGTGGTAGAGCGACGCAGGAAATCTCATTCATTGAAATATGGACTAATGGTAGTCCGACACCACACGAAGCACTTAGGAAAGCTTCTGAAAAACTCATGGACTTGCCAACCACCTTCTCGTATGTAAGGGGCGGAGACGTATCTCTCTTCGAAAATGGATTCTCTTGCTTCCTTTGCCTCCTTGAAAGTTTATAAAGGGTGATTCCCTTGCCTCTGCTTCCAAAGTAGCTTTTGCCTAAACATTTTTAGATTCCTTTGCCTTTTTTAGAGTTTCTAATGATTTTATGCCTTTGTTAGGCACATCTCTATGTTTATAAGCATAATAATAGAATAAAAAAGGCGTTCTTTAAAAAGATCTACTAAGAAGCAGAAACACACTACTGTAAGCACCAGATGAGTAATAAACAGTAATGAAACCCCCCTAACCTAAAAAAGTTAGTGGTTGGCTTGTTTTGTTTGCCCTAGCGACACCATTAAGAGGACTGGGTGATTGTGATTAGAGATCAATTCACTGTCGCTTCGAGTACACGACGAGGTTACGAAACCCGTCATGGCGATAACATGGTAATTTAGAAACAAGGCGTGTATGAGGAACTATCAATGTCTACGGTTTGCGTTGGGATTGCCCTTCGGCACTTCAGGGCTCAACCAATTAAACTCTCGGTGTCTACGGCGTTAGAATGAACTTCGTGCATCCATTTATTTCTACGGAATTACCAACGCTAGACTGGACGTATTCGACCATGCGCCCAGATTATGCAGGGAAAACCAGCGATACTTTTTAAGAGCAAAGGGTACAGGAACGTAGTGGCGTTCTCAACTCATTCCTCTGATCCCAGTATAAATTGGATCGGCGAGAAAGGTTAACCCAACCCTGCTTGACACTTTGTGCCCCTCGCTCCCTAGTCTTGGCATAGGATTTAAAACATCGAAAAGGTGGGCTATAGGAAAAAGCGTAGGGAACCGCTTACTTTAAATAAAACAAGAACTGAAAGAAAGAGGACTGAACATAATACCGGGTGGAAGATACATGCTTTACCTTGCAAGTTGTGAAAGCTTTCTTCTCAATAAGAGTGAGAGTTAGTGGTATATAGCTTTATCGAAGCCCGAAATGAAACGATGTTGCACTGAAGAGGACTCGAACCCCTAACTACCTGGTTCGAAGCCAGGGACTCTATCCAATTGAGCTATCGGTGCGGGGGGGTTGGGTCAAGGAAAGCCCAACCCTGGAAATGTTTTTTGCGTTATTTCAAAATGAGTTTACGTAATTAAAGAAAATTAACTCAATTAAAAGACAAAAAAGTCAATCTTTGTCGTTGATGATCTCTCGGTTGGTTACCGAATAATTTAACCATCCCTTCCCTAAAAGAAAGTAATTACTTGATATATGTAATCCGTAATATTCGGATTCAGTCGTCAGCTGTGGTTTTTACCCTCCCCAGGGTGTCCGCTCTGCCCGTGAGACGGTTTTTTAACCACGACGTCTACGTTTAAGTTTAAAGGCAGTCCCTTTACGAATCCGGCTTCTAAGCCTATGGAACTTAACGAAAATCTGGACAGCGTCCCTGGCTTTATTATGAACGGCTTGGATTTTATCCGCCTCCTCCTGCGAAACAGTTATTTCTGTTTCTGGATTCAGCGGCGGCATGTCTTGCTCAACAAAAACTACTTCTGGAGTCGAAGGCAAGAGCTCAAACAGGGCTTTATACATGTCAATCAAAGGTTGCGCCTGGGAGACTATTTGCGCGGCATAATGCGCTATCACTTCCTGGGAGAAGGGGACCTTCAAGAGGAGTTCTATGCCCTCTTCCGGGGACATGCTTAAAGGGAGAGATACCCCAGAGATGAGCATCAAGCCAGGAATAAGGTCCTTATGGAACGACGTGAACAGACGGGAGTTTGCCTCCTTAAACTGTACCGAAATCTGAGCCCATTCCTGCATTGTGGCTTCGCTGACTATGGAGGGGTTTAACTTGGCAGAGATAGAGTTTACTAGATTGTTTATTTGCGCAGGCTGCAGTTGTGAAACGAATTCATAACCGTTCTCAGCGCTGGGCAATCTGCCTTGTTGGCAGGTTTTTAGTATTTTATCACAATCTTGCCAAGTTTCAAATAAGATTGAACGGCAATCCTCCTCCTTTAGTTGCATAAACTGTGAATGTGAAGACGCTTGAGTTACTATTGAAGAACTACTAGCGCCCATATTCATACAGTATGCTGTTTCAGCAAACCCAAGCCCAATTAGATTTAATAAAATTAAAAAAAGAGCAACAAACAAGAATACCTTTCTCAACGAAAGAAAGGAGAGATATATGGTGAGGTTATTAAAAAGAAAGGAGAGATATATGTTGAGGTTCTTAGAAATAAAGGAGAGATATATGGTGAGGTTATTCAAAAGAAAGGAGAGATTTCTGGTGAGGTTATTCAAATTCAAAAGATTTCTGGTGAGGTTATTCAAAAGATTTCTTTTTTTAGTAGAGTTACTCATTTATGTCAAGTTTTCTGTTCAGGTTCAAGCTTGCAGCTTCTTTTAAACAAAGTAAATGAATTTCTTTTGTTATTTCTTTACTTAAGAGCTTTTCTTCTCAAATCTTTGAAAATATGTATGGGTTGTCAAGAAGTTTTTTTTCATATGTTGTGATCTGCGTTAAAGGGATTTAGTCCAGGAACCCATTGACCGCTACATAAATAATTACAATTTATTATTCGATAGGAATTAGGGAATATTATGCTTGTTTAAGTACCTCAGTAGGTCTAGCGCCGCGATGTGGCAAATACCGAGTAGCAGGATCGAGGTCTGACCCAAATTGCGCAAAAGCGGCAACTTCACGATATTATGCTAGCTCCAATTTCAAGGTGCCACAAAGGGCTTTCATAGCTTTCAGCTAAGCAGCAGACCCAACGCGACTAACGAATAATCCTACGTTAATAGCAGGCCGAATTCCGCGATAGAAAAGTTCAGTTTCCAGGAAGATTTATCCATCTATAATGGAAATGACATTAGTAGGAATATAAGCAAAAACGTCTCCAGCTTATGTTTCAATGACAAGTAAAGCGGTTAAGCTACCTGCACCAGTTTAATCTGACCTTTTGGCGGCTCTTTCCAATAAACAGAAATGTAAATAGAAGACATCTCCAGAAAAAGCCTCACGACCTAGTAGTCAACGTAGCAATAATGGCATTTATCAATATGCCACTGATTGCTTACTGAGATCGTCATAGATAATTAATGCGTGCATTCCATGATCTCTAAAAAACTCTCCCATAGCACAAGCCAAATATAGTGCCAGAAATTACAAGGGAGCAGGATCTAAAGCCGTAGCTGCAACAATAATAATATATTCTAAAGCACCAGCTTCTGCGAGAATCTTAACCAATTATGCCACGGTTAAACGTTTTTATCCAATCGCTACGTACACGCAAAACACTTTTTCACTATCGGAAGTGCCCTGTGCGTTGATTAGTTTCTGGTTCAAAATGGTATCAATAGCTATAGCAGTCTTTCCGGTTTATCAGTCGCCGATTATCAGTTCTCATTAACCACGACCTATAGGGACTAGGCTATCTACCGCTTTTAACCCTATTTACATAGGTTCGTGAACAGATTTACGTGCAATAATCCAGAATAGCAATAAGATCGTAGCCCATATTAACCAGGAAAAGAAATCCCCCAAGTCCGGAATGACAGACAGTTCGTACGGAGATTCTATTATTGGGGGATCTATTTGCACCTCTACATGCCCTGCCCCGCTTCCCGAACCTGAAGCTTCCCTTCCTTCTATGGTTTGATTTTTATTGTGGAATTGCTGGAAATTTTCAATATGAGTTTTGGCCTGTCTTAGTTTATTACGTAAAATGAAATTTTCGAAAGAGTGATCCTCTTTCGTGCTTCGTAATTGTTCTAGTTCCTGGGAAATATCGCCGTATTGGCGAGTCAACCCCCGGTTTATTTCAGAGATCTTTAGTACTTGTTTGGCAAGTTTTTTATTATCTTTTGATAATGAAAGTATTTTAAATAAAGTACTTGCTAGTCCCACAGAAGTTAATCCGACTACGAGGAATAATGCTAGTTCCATGTCTTTTGTTTTTTGCTTTTTGGCTAAAGCCCATATTAATGCAGATTTATATTCTGTGATTTCTTCCTCGACTTTGGAAGAAGAAGAAAGCAAGAGCGCTTCACAGCCTACAGAGCTTTGGGCACTGGCCTTGAACCTGTCCAGTGAACCGGAAAAAGATGTAGCTGAGCATGAGGATAGTGATGATAATAGCTGGATCGCGGCGTGCGAAAGACAACGTATGATAATGTTCAAAAAGAAGGCCAAAGCCGAACAAATCGAGATAGATTTCGACGCTGCCGAAGCAGTACGTGAAACCCTGAGAATATTCCAGGAAATCCGGGATACTATCCGTATAAGGAAAGGAGAGATCGATTCGCCAAGCGTCAAAGAGATAGGGAAGCCACAAGACTTTGGTTCAGAGCGAAGCAGAGACGGAAAAAAAGATAGGAAACAGGCGCGGGATCCACCATGAGAGATTAAACCGGTTTATCTAATGCTTTCTGGCACCATGCCAGATATGCCATTTTTTGATGGGTAGAATGGGGTCTAATTATTCACCATGAGAAATTGGTCGAAACGTTTAAAGTCCTAAGGCTTTCGCGTGCACCCTAACCTAAGCCAGGGCAGCCCGGACTTTCTCACGAAGGAGGGACCCATAAAGGAAAGACGATCATAAAGTACCAGAAATGCCCCGAGTTACCACTACATTCTAAAATACGTCAATTATGCCACTTTTAACTAAGTAGAATGGGGTCGGTCATCTGACAGGCGCATGCGAGGCCGTGATAGACGATGATTGGATTTCACGTGATGGAGGCCTATGTGCATTGTTGACTGCACTGCTGAGAGGCATTGGATTTGTTATTGCATAAGAGAGAGGCCCTATGATATATACGACTAGGTTAAACCTTCGCCGATCCGGCTGGCGTCGACCTTTCATTTTCACAATTTATCCCGATTTGATGGGATTTTGCTGATAAAATTATTAGTTTCAGATAGTAGTGATTGGTTAATAAAGCCTATTATTAGGGAACATAATGTATATCAAATAATTGTATATAATAAAAAGAAACCAAAAATACCGGTACTTGACATCAGGGATTCCCTAAGACTATTGCCAGGCAGTTTGAAGTCTTTAGCTGAGACAATGTGCCCAGAATTAGGTAGTAAGGGCTCAATACCTCACGAAGAACTGAATGAGTTTAATATTAAAGAGAAAAACTCAGAAATAATTAAATATTTGGATCAAGATATCTTACTTTTGGCTGGAATTATTAGGAAAGCACAATAAAAATATTGGAATCGATACCTTATAGATATAACAAATAACCTGACCGTATCGTCAATGGCTATGAAAATCTATCGAACCCATTATTATTCTCAAACGTATCCTATTTATAGACCAGAACCAAACAAATCAGCCTTTATTCGGCGAGGCTATTATGGTGGTCACACTGACGTATACATACCCTACGGTAAGAATTTATATTACTACGATGTAAACTCTTTATATCCTTATGCTATGACAAAACCGATGCCCAGCGGAAAACCTGTATGGAAAACTTCTTTGAAAGGGTGCGATCTAGATTCGCTATTTGGCTTTGTGGAGGCTAAAGTAACATGTCCTGATTCAATAAAAAGACCATTTCTTCCCTATAGAGATCCTAAAACAGAAAGCTTAATCTTTCCTATAGGTACATTTACAGGTGTATATTTTACAGAGGAGTTGAAATTTGCAGTAAAATTAGGTTATCAGATAGAGCTTAAACACGGTTATTTCTTTTCTGTGAGTGAAAGCCCCGCCCCTTTTCAGAATTTGTGAAAGAAATCTATGATGAAAGGGTAGAAGCTAAAAAGAAAAAAAGACAAAGATGAGGGTAACGAAGGGATCATACTTCTTATACGAACCCTTTCTGCGTGCGTGCGCAGTATGACTTTTCAAACTAAACCCCACCTCGAGGGCAAGGATCTGCCACTATAACCAACCACTAAGAAACTGCCATGAATATGGAAAATAAAACAGCCTCTGAGTGTGTTAAACATCGAGGCAAAACAAAAAAAAAGATAAATTTTAACAATGGAATTTCTTTTTTTAGGTCTGGGCCTTGCCCTCGGGAGTATTATAACTTGCAGTATTTCTTCATGCTTTGTTATACACATTTGGAAGGAACGGCGTAACGCGCTTTCAGAAGTCGAAAGGCTCCAAAGCATTCACTATTAAAGGCCATTAAAATTAACGATTTAACCATCAGATAATAAATATATCAGGGACAAAATGGTCTGAGGATTAAGTATTGTCTTCAGGGGGCGAAACCTAAAAACCTTATTTTTATTCAAAAAGTACAGAGAACAGATTACACTAGCCCCGGAGCGGAGAAGCTAACCAATAATTCAGGAAAGGGCTGTTTCGATAGATAAGGGAACACTAAAATAGTATTATGTACTTTCTCAAATACAAAAGTGCCAAATTCCCTTCTTCCATCATTGTTCTTTTTGACTTCAAGGGGGAAGCAAAGCAATATTGTATAATTTTTAGAGCAGATGTTAATGAAAAACAGATAGTCATTGTGTGTAAAACCATGGTATAAGTTTTGCGTTTTATAGATATGCAGGTTATTCTTTTATTAGTATTCATAGCTGTTTAGGAGTGGATTTGAACCACTGACCTAAGAATTTTCAGTCCTTCGCTCTAACCAACTGAGCTACCTAAACTAAAAGAAGAATCACTACTAACTATTACCTTTAGTTTTCCTGTAGTCATGACCTTACGCTATCTCTTGCCCCACCTGTCAATTGCGGATAACGGGAATCGAACCCATATCTTCTGCTTGGAAGGCAGATGGTCTACCGTTAATCTATATCCGCCTAAGTTTTATTTCCGAAAGGAGGGTTGTTATGTTATAAAGTAGAGAGATCGTTTCTATAATACGAATCGGCCGATCATTAGCGCGGGCTTAGCTTTCTATGCGGCTTTACTTTACCCTGCTTAAGCACCTAGTAGAATGCAAGTGATGGATCATTCGTGTTCAATTTCTTTCATATACGATAATTCATAAAACGCTATCGCTACCGCGCCTTTTTAATTTAAAAGAACCTATTAATCTTATTAACAGTATTTTTTAACATTTTTAGATAGTTTTTTTTGTAGAACCTTCTTGTCCTGTAAAACTAACTTAAAGTCTCAATTACTTTTTTCTTTTTTTGTTAATTACGCCACTATCACTAGTTCCTTTTTTCTGGAGGTGGGGGACAGACCCCCACCTCGGAAAGATTCAATGATACCACTCAAATACATAGACAACATGCCATTTCATAAGTAACTAGGAAAAGCGGGGAAAGATATAAGAAAAGGAAACTAATCAGCAAGAAACTAATAGCTAATAGTAACAACTTTTCAGGATCCATTAGTTTATATAGAATCCATCTTTTAGGCGTATCGAAATACATTATTTTCACTAAGCGTATGTAATAAAATAGAGTTACCCTCGGTGTCCCGGGACACCCAGTCCCCTCAGAACCGCAAAAGACAGTCGCCCATCGTACGGCTCACTTGCTTAACTTGCTTTAAACGTAAATTATAAATTGTTTAGGTTCAGATAACTTCATTGGCTTTACAAACGAAAGAGCGGAGCAATAAAGTGCCAAGCACTTTGTTTTCTTAGCGAGAATTGGTACCTTATTATCGAAGACTTGTTTTTTTCTTCTATTTGCTTGCAGAGTCTTCAGCCCTTCTTTTATTCGAAGGGAGCAGGAGGGGATACTAATAAAAAAGGCAAGCCTGCTTATCCTCCCTGTTTGATCTCCTTTAGACTACCTGCGGCCCTGTTCAAAAAGCTATGCATCCAAAGATTCACAAGAATCAAATCCCCTGTCTAAACTTTGTCAAACGCACGCATCCAATGGACAAAAGAGTTAAGCAGAATGAATACGTAAGGTATAACTCACTAAGGCTTTTAGCTATTTAGGCCCCTTCCCGGCTACCAGATTATTACTCTGGTGCTGCTTTCCCCTAAATGAAGCTAAGACAAAAGAGAAGTAGGCAGGTACTATGGACCTTCTGTTGTCCATCACAGAGCCCGCTATAAAAAGAGTGCAGTAAATAATCAATAAAAAAAAAAGAACATTTCTATACGATTAATAGAAAAAGAAACAGATACGTATAGATAGATGAATGTATCTATATCTATCTACCTATATATAGCAATGCCTTTGCATCCCTCTCTGCACGCACTTATTTTCGAAAACAGAAAACAAACACTGTTAAGTCTAGAAAGCGCCCCCGGCCAAAAAAGCTTCTCTCAGATTAACTTGGCCAATAAGGCCTGTAAGGCGCGCCTTTTTTGCGCTTCGCTAATGGCACTTTGCCTGGATTGGCGGTTCTTTTCGGATGGGATGGACTTCGCCGTTATTTCCTAAGGGCTGTATTATCGTATCGAGATGCCGATTTGTTCCCTGTCCCCAGTAATATGGGTAATCTGCCCCGTTCGTCTTCGTCTGGCTTGCGTTGTTTCAATTACCGGTAGGGGGCACTTCGGCAATCGCGCGCTGTAACTGGGAGTTCTACTACACTAAAGGGTACTTTAATTTACGGCAACTTAGGTTCATCTCGTGTAGCGATAGCGGCAGACTTGTACAAGGATCTTGGGTAGATTTATGATATCCTAGCGGTACCCCCTCACTTGCCCTTTCGTAGATGCGTTCTTTCCATCTGTCTTGCGACGTTTTGGTAAGCTACGCGTCCAGTGCACGACCCCGCACCAAGGCCTCCCACACCAACTCTAGGCAACCCCTTTCGGCCGCCCAACAACCAATAACGCTAGTAACTATCCCTATCAAAGCTAATAAGTAAGCCCCACAGCTCAAGGCAGCAAAAAATAAATAAAATTTGCTACGAAAGCCAGCTAACGAGGGTATTCCTGCATATAAAGACATAGTAACAGATAAGGTAATAGCTGAAATAGGATTAGTTTTAGCTAAAGCGCCTAAATCCGTTATATATTTAACACAGGTTTAACGTAATGCTAAAACTGTAGCAAATGCATTAATGGTCATTGATATATAAATAGAGATACCAATTAGTAGTGATTAAATTCCTTCTATGGTTCCACATGAAAAACCAATTAAAAGATAACCTACGTGCCCAATAGAACTATAAGCTAAAAGTCTTTTTACTTCTTTTTAAGCCATAGCGGCCAGTGCTCCTGGGATCGTAAAAGCGATGCTGCGGAAAAGGAAGAGTTATTACCATGTTAGATCGTAAAAACTGTAGAAAAAAACACATAACATATTAGCAGGAATAGATATTTTAGGTGCAATGGAAAAAAATGCTGTAACCAAAATAGGTAAACCCTCGTATACATCAGGTGCCCACACATATAGGGTCAAAAGTAAATCATTGACCGAGCCATGCAGCAAAGCCGTCGTTCACTCGCTGTTCACCTAGCGAAGAGTTCAGGGAATTCTCAAATGGCCTACTACGGTGCTCCCCGAACCGTACGCGATAGTCGCCTATCGTACGGCTCTCTAACCCTACAACACTTGGATTAGATATACCTGAAGGTCCGCTGCCTGCTTTTAGCTATTCTATACGCTGTTGGATATACTTAGTCATCAGAAACGATTTCAGTGGATTTTGAACAGAGAATACCTGCTCAATATAAGCAGGTATTAGATAAATAGACCTCTTCCTTTTCGTTGTTGCCAGTCTCTTTTCAGGCTGAGAAGAGGACAGGGCCTGTTTTCTTTGCAGGTAAGGATAGTGTACTACCATTCGGCAGCGGCAAGTCAAGTTTCCTTAAAAAAAGAGAATTTGTTAGTTCGCAAAGCAAATAAAGGCCAAAGGCTTCGTTTAGGGTCTCCAACTAACCTATGTGCTTCTTTAGTTACCCCTCTCCCGAATGGAATGAAGTAAAGGAGCACTTGTTGTGTCCTACTTTTTTGCCTGGCAAGCTCTTTAGGTTAGTTCTCAAGTTGCTCTTCTTACTTGCCTGTGATACAAAGGCTAAAGGGGCACAGAATGCTAGATAGGTACTAAAGGTCCTATGACTTCCGGCCAGGGATCTAGCTTACCGTTGGATCTCGCCGATACAGCCTATGGTTTTAGTGTCTTGGAATATCGTTTCGTTAATTGGGGGTTTCGGCTTTCATGCAGCTGTTTCCAGCTCCTCCAATCTAGACCTTGTCGCTGCTTAATTTCGACAGGCAGAAAGCATACCAGCGTGCGTTTGCATGTTTCCCACCGTGCTTGTGACACGGGCAGGTCAGGTAGCTAGTTAGCTGACTATAACTTCGATTCGCCAGGCGGGCTTATCTCATGTAACACTATAGAGTTTGCGCGGCGCCCTTCACTTCCTAGCCTCCAACCGCGCTTTTGTAACATGCTATAGTCTCACGCTCTTACGAGGTAGTGATAGGTTCCACGCTCCGGCATAAGGCGCCCCGGTAGTACTGAGATTGGCCGCAATTTGCCGGTATCCATAGGCCGTCTTACGGCCGCTCGAAAAGAAACTGCAGTGATCTTAAATAAGAAACCTACAGCAATAAATAAGATTCCCATAAAGATACCACTAGATTAAGCACCAAGCAAAGTGATTTCATATCCAGTGAAGGTCTTGGCCGATTCTTCGAAGTTAGTGATTCCAGTAGACCCATAGATCATAGAACAAATAGGGCAACATAAGCTTCCATTCATACTCCACGTATAAACGCGACCTCCCTCGTAACCGTACATGCAACTTATACTGCATACGGCTTGCACGGACACTATTAAATCTATCCCATTACGAGGCCTTCCATCCTGATTCCCATTTCGAAAATAGAACTTGCGGTGCCTGCCCTCAACGTTAAAGGAGTGGCGCATAGCGCTTACCGGCTAGAGGCAAGGCTTTAGCCATTCGATTGAAGGGAAGGCCGGGTTCCGAGAGGAACACTCAGCGAACCAACTTCCTTGGCCGGGCGGGAAGTTAGCCATTTTCAGGGCCTCCGGCCCGCTTGCCCTGGGTGGCTCCGCATGCTTTTAGTAGCCCTTTCATTTTTACCTTTACTTGTTTATGACAATATTTGCATAAGGCCAAAGGCTTACTTATGACCTGTAGGTATTCAGCAATCAAGTCGCTCTGCGCCTTCGCTGTTGAGAGCTTGCAGACACGACACAATGGATTTCCATTGGCCTTGCGTACTGGGCATCGTTTATTAAGCGAGAATGCAAGGCCCAAGGCAAAAACTTTGGACCTTGCGTTAGCCAGGTATATGTTGAAGTGTCGAAATCTTCTTAAATTCCTTGATTGAGTATGAGACTGCATTTTCCTATAAATAGAAACACTTTTTATTATTCTTCTTTCAGCAAGCGCCTGTCGACTTTAGGTGCGGACCCTGGTTGCCCTTTTGTCTAGGGGTGAGGTAGGCTATCAAAAGGTCTCGAACGCGCTTCGTTTAATTTTCTGTAACTCTGAAAGTTAATCTATCTTCGGTTTTTCCTTGCTTAACACATTGATAATGCCAGTTTCATATTACCTATACGTAAAAATAATTTAGTAAAGAAACGCGGGGTTAAAAAAGGTTCTACAAAAGAGAAAGCAAAGAATACGTATATATTTAAATGTACATGAATATATATATCTACACGAATGAATCGAATATCTGAAAACGAAGGGGGCAAAAGCTTCTTTTTCTTTTTTATCAAGTTCTGAATCTTTTCTTCCTTTATATATCTCGTTTAAGTTAATATTGGCAGCAGGGACCTGCAGGTAGAAGATAAACTTTGGCCTATAATACGCCCAGCCTAGCCAAAAAAAGCTGTCTTTGGATTGATTTTAGGATTCCAAGTAACGCTACGGGCTCTCTGTCTGGTCCAAATGAGCTCAATAATGAGATAGCCAATTCCTTTTAATTCCCATCAGTTTATACATTAGTATAGTAATGTAGATTAGGCAACCCTTAACAGCCAGCCGGCCCACGTAGCGGCTGCCTGCCCTTACTTAATAGTAATGGTGCAAATATTTTGTTGTATAATATTTATGTTTGAAATCTGTCTTGTATAACTAGTTACAGAAGATGGATTCATATGTAGCTTCTGAGGCTACTTCCATAGTTCCCAATATGACCCTGTCTTGTAATGGGGCGATGGTCAGGGGTCGGAGTCTGCTCCCCTTAGCCTTAAAAGATACTTTGCCTATAAGGGACTTAGCTTAGTGAAACTAAACCCGTTTTTGGTTATTCTATGTTTCTCTTCTAAAGTAAAGATCCATCTAGCTGAGACTCCGTCCAGTGTTTGGCTGTAAGTGGCAGGGATGGGGTTTCCTGGGTGTGATTATCAAATGTTTTCGCAAGCAGTAAACAGCAAATCGGCCATTATTAAGTAAAGCTAGTGGTTTATGTAATCGGGGCCGAAGGCCTGATTCGTTTGATAGATTTAGTCAAGGTTGTTGCGTACCCTGGAGCGATCCGTAAGTGGTGTACAGAAGTTCCTACAATCAAGCGTTCCTAGCCCCTGTGAACATTTCAATGAATGTATTAAAGAGGGCCTCTCCAACCGGTAAAGTGGGTTTCCACTTATTTCGGCCATTCCTGGCTTGTATTTGATAACGCCTATTCTGAGAGAAGCCGGGACAGGGGCACTTGAGGGATCCTCTAGGGATCCAGGAGAACATGTAGCGTTGGGTTGGGGTTTAGTGAACTAACTAAGGTCGCTCCTCTAGTTGAAGTATTGGGCTTCTTTGCACCTTTTTGTTGCCTTTGCTAGGTTATGCCCTCAGGACCCTTTTCCAAGTATATTTCTTTCACTCTACTTTGTCTAATCTTAACTTCACGCCGAGGGCTCTTTTCGCCATGGAATGAGACCAAGAGAATCTCTATCCCAACCAGGAGATGCCGCATATAGGAGATTAAGGCATAGCTTGTCGCCATCGCTGAGGGACATTTAGCGAGGTATGTCCAATGAATATATGTCTATTTATATATCGGTAGTTGGCCAGTCGTATCCGAACAATAATATTCCAGAAGAGAATGCACCTAAAATGGAATATTTTAGGCCGGCTTCCGTGGAAAATTCGGAGTCTCTCTTCAAGGCTGCGATCACGTGAAAACATAAACTTTAAGGCTCGATAGCTAAATACATGGCAATTAAATCACAGGCCAAAACCATAAAAAGCATACTGCAAGTAGAAGGTAAAGTTAATACAATAGATTCAAAAGCATTCAACCTCTCCCGTTTAAAATAATCTAAGCACGTAACAATAGTACTGGCCGTACTTAATAGTGGCAATATCTCGCGAAAATATGTCGAATTGTCTTTCATACCATTATTATATAGTAGATTAGCAAACGTTATGGGTGCGCCAGCGGCAACCGATGCGATGGTTATTAGAAACTAATAAGGTAGGCTTTCCTTCTCTGGTCAGAACCACACGTGCAAGTTTCCCCGCATGTGGCTCGTTCGTAATGACTTTTGGAGATTCTATTTACGGGAACTACCGGGCCAGGCCTGAACCGTGGGATGCGTGTCCCACATAAGCGAACCTTTTTAATTGAACCCTGGTTTATGTGTTCAGGGTACGTGGCTTACGTTATATTTTAGTTGCCTGAATTCGAGTTTCATTTACTATGTCTAGACGCATCGTTTCGTTTTTAAATTCGTTGCACTTTTTTATTTATTTAGTAAAAGTTTTACTTATGCATGCCCTTCACTCTACGAAAGAAGGCTAAAGGTCCGTATCCTTGGTTAGATGATTATTTGATTATGGAAGTTCCGCAGCTCTATTTGGCGCGAGTTCGGGTTTTGTTTCTGGAAGGAAAGGCGCCGTGTTGCTTCATCGCACTGCACTTGTTATTTTAGGATTTATGGTAAGGTCTTTGCTTGCGTCAAAGGGAGATCCAGCCGCAACGCATCTTGCTTAGCAAGTCAAGCATAGCCATTTACTTAAGGGAAGTATAGAATGTTTATTGCTGTGTGTCCAGGGCTTATGCCTAGCCTAAGGGAATCCAATCCCGGTTTTTTTGTTTGCAAGCGGCTTAACTCGCTAGTCTGATTATAAAAGTGACTCATTTTCCATTACTGTATAGGCTAGGGAGTTAGCTGTTTGGTTTTAGAGCGTATATTATCTATGGCTCATAGAAGCAAGTATCCCTATTCTGTCCTTTTTGTTTGCTAAGGTTCCATTGTCTGCTGGGCTGGTTCTTTGACTATAAAAGTAGCTAGCCCTAAACTCAAGTTGTCTTATATGAGATTTGGTCAGGAAATTTCCCAGTCTGTCAACTGCATTTTCTTAATTCGCTTATCCCACCATGATTTCCTTTTTTTTTGCTGGGTGTAGCACACTGGGCGCTTTTGCGTGTCTGTAGAATATCACACTATTATTTACCTCCCTTTCCCTGGCCGGAGCTTTTCACGCCAAGGGGCATTGTCGTATGTTCGGCTTGGGTTGCCTGGTGTAATTTCCGGAGTACATTACGGTAGGATCTTTTACCTGTACAGGCCAGCAAAGCCTTGACCTCTAAAGCTATGCTCCACTTATATTTTCTATCGAAGTCAATCCCTATAAAAGAAAGTTTACTTAGGTAATCCCTGGGTTGCGCGTTTGGTAGTTAACTCGCCGTTTGGTATTGCACTGCGTACATAGAACCTGTTCGTTACAGTTACTTTTGGAGGGTTAGTCGCACATGAATAATAGCGTTCGGACTCAAGTGCCTCCATTCCACTGGGGTGGGGAAAGTTACTTTGCTCCTGTTGCGTACGACTAGCCCTGCGGCAAACAGATAGTCCCTATGCTATGGTTTTCGGCAGCGGTCCGACTTTTGCTTACCGGTTAGGGAGTCTATTCAAGCGATAGCTTTTAACCTCCGCATCCCAAAACGTGCCTTCCTAGGCACATAACACTAAGTAAACCAAGCCAACCTACGTTACATACTAGCAATAGATAATCATATTATTTAAAAGTACTAAACAAAACTCCATAAATAAGCAAAGTAATAGTCGCGTTAACAGGAAAGATCTCTAAGAGAAGCGCAAAGAAATCATGCTCAAATATTCCGGCTTTAAAAGACGAAGCAATTTCAAATACTTCAGCAGCTAGCTCGTAAACCCAATACATCATTTTTTCTTTTCTTCATTCTGCGGTTCCTAATACCAATATTCATGGCTGTTTTTTGTGTTTTGTGATTGTGAAGTCGAAGTTTTAATTTTCTTAAGCAGGCTAAAGATGCTTTTCCTTGACAACGGAGCTGTAGTACCGTATTCCATCCCAGTTTCACCAAATCGACGTTTTCAGTATTAATTGACTCAAAGCTCTTCCCTGACTGTTTCGCAATCACGCTGCATTACGTAATCTTTTGGGAGTTGGGCAATTAAACAATTATTTGGTCCCGTCTCAGAGAATGAATTGAGCATATCATAATGTTAAAAGAATGGGGCAAAAATCGAATCAAAGACTTTTGCTTGTTTTTTGTTCTCTATAATTGAGCGGAAAAGAAAAAACAAATTAAATTATGACACGATCTATACGTATGGAACACTAGATTATTTTTACCCATATTATTTAGAGGTCGAGCATGATAAACTCAATGTTGTGGTATTTTCTGAACCTCACCATAATTATCTGAAACATCCCTATAGGGATGAAATAAATAAACACTGTCTTCTTTAATTCCTGAGAGGTTGGGTCTTCCCCGACCCAATGCGAAACAAAATCTACAGCTGTACCAATAGGGTTATGTCCAAGCACTCGAAGCTAAGCTCCGCGGCCAGGTAGCCGAGTCTACAAAAGAGTCTGCATTCGCCGAGTGAACCAATGATTCATGGAAAAGATTATGATTTTGATAGTGAACTTGAAACAACATTTTCATGAAAGGCAAAGGTAGAGGAAGAGAATAAATGCTTTCAAATCACGTTCTCTTTTAAGCATCATTTTAATCCTAAGCGGCCTCGTGTGATGATTGCATTTCCAGCTTAAGTCTTTTGTGCCTCTAGCAAGGTTATGTGCTTGCTTTTGCAGAAAGATAGAGTTTGCATGCCTATCTTACCTTTCACATTGGATGTCTGACGATAACTAAGACATAACGTATAATAACATAACCACTAACGTATTAAATGAGTTAGCTAAGGTGCAAAGATGTAGTCGTTAAACGCGTCATGTCAGCCAAGGTAAAGGGGCAAGCAACCCTGAGGAGAACTATTATGTGCTTGCTCTTTTATGTTTGTATAACATTCCCTGCTTCAAATAAATCAATGTCAGATGCCTGCTGCTGTACTTGTAATTCATAGAAAGCGTCGTGCTCTTTATACATTGCCAATAGGCTTCTATTTCCCTTGAAAGAGTTAGCTTCTTTGTTTGCTTTAATGTAAATTTTATAACTTAGCTAACAGCTAAGGGCCGCGGCTCCCGCAGCTAGGACCGCTAAAGCAATTGTTTTAACTTCCGGATGCTTGTAAATCCAATGCATCATTTTTTCTTTTCTTCGTTCAATTTGATATTTTATCTAAAGCTTCATAAGACACGATAACGCCAATTAAACAGAGCCACATGCAAAGGAATGGATGAAAACAGTTATAACAGCACTGTGCTAGCAAGAAACTAAGCTCGTTTCAAAGAATTAAAACGTAACAACCTTAACGAAAAGCCGCCTTGGAGTGTAAGGTATCCAGTCTGCCATCTATTTGCATGACTTTGCTAACTTCAATGAACGGGGGCAAACAACGGGGATAGGGATGATTTATTAAAAATGCCCTGCCCTCATAATGGTATGGTAAACAGCCAATTCTTGCTTGCTTGCTTGCACCCTGACGCAAACTTAAGGTAAACTTAAACTGTGCGTGTTAAACCTTTTTTTAATCCTTTTTATCGCCAACCTGAAAGCTAGCTTACTTGATGACTTTCGAATTCAAGGAACAAATAGCGTAATTAGAATTGAAACAGCGGTATACTTGCTAGCACTTTCGTTTCATACACCTATATGATAGTGAAACTGCTAGAGACAGATGACGACGACGTATAGTTTTCTTTACTTATCACTATACTTTTATAAATAAAGGTAGTGCTTAAGCGTTTAATTATTGTCTCTATTGACAATCTACACCTATCAGTTAACTCTATATGTGATAGGGTCACTAGAATGTAGTAACAAAGACTGCTTTTACTTGCTTGCTTTGGGACTACTAATGCAAACGATACTAGGATAAAGAAAAAAACCAAGTGGCATGGGACGCCGATACTAGAATTAGCATGAACGCGTGGCTATGTCGATCATAAATAGGGGTGGCGTGGCACGCTATGAACATTCGAGTATTGGCTCTTTTCTTCTATTAGGGTTCAAAGTTTTCCCTGTTAGCATTATATTAGCTAGGTTTGTTTTAAAAGTCAGAGTTGATGATATCGATGGAAAGGAAGCCTGACTACCTTTGCCCTCCAAGTAGAGCATGTAGCTTGCTTCCATTAACAATATTTACTAATAAGTAAAGTAAAAGACGTAGATAACAACAATAGTGGATCTAGTAATAGTGAAAGCAAAAGTGGCATTAGTGCGAATAAAGTAATGAATTAGTTGAATGAATTAATTTTGCGTTCGTGAAGTAACCAGTTGGCTCCCTGGGAGTGTCAATTAGTCGTTAACTCG
>NW_028221614.1:0-27500 GCF_014529385.1 Adiantum capillus-veneris
AATATCTCTTGGCACGGAACTACGTTGGGCCGTGTCAATTTGTGAATTGTTTTGAAGTAAATCTCTGCTGTGTCGCGGTAGAATCTTGACTTAGGGTGTCCAAGTTTGTTACAATGGTATCAGAGCGCGATCGATTTCTCTTCTATCGGCAAATCCGATCCTTTTCTCGCGGCACTTACTGACAAAAATCAATCGACTTCTTCTGCATCTGCGAATGCCAGAGGAGATCATGGAGAAGATTCTCATGAACAATCAGAGGAAGAGTATGGCCCACCTCGGCCTACTCAGTTCGAGATTGAAGAGATGGAACGTCGACAATTAGTTGACGAGGCAACAAAGCAGGTGATTAAAATTTGCGAAGGATCCAAAATTTGCAAAATTTTTGACCCATCAATCCCTCGCAGAAGTACACACCCAGTGGCAGAAGGCCACAGAGCCACCCATCAAACCGGCAATCAAGAAACCTTTTTCTCCGAGGATGTTTACAGAGCAATAATTACACGAGGTGGTTCAAACACAGATCAACCGGCAGTTGGACGCAAATAACAAATTTAAAAAGCATGAGAAAAAGCATAAGAAAGGAACTAACTTCCCGGGTTATTTGGGTCGTCAATCTTCTTTTGCATCGGCCAGAAAGCAGAAGAAGGGTGTTCGATTTGAAGGACTACCCAGTTCTTCTTGTTCTTGTTCTTCTTCTTCTTCTTCTTCTTCTGCTGACAATTCTTCTAGCCCTTCTGATTCGAGCGAAGAAGACAGAAAAGGAAAAAAGCGAAGCAAAAAGCAAAGCTTCGGAAAGGGCAAGAAAAAGGCAAAGAAGCCTAAATTTCGCCCAATTTTTGATAGTTCTACAGAGGACTCATCCTCAGATAGTTCGGACTCCGACGATCACATGTTTTATGCAAAGAAGAAGCATTTTTATAAAGGCAATCAATATGACTTCCTCGAAGATAAAAGCAACAAAGTAAGAGAATTGAAAGAAGGTGGACAGTCAATTAAGTTTGACTTGTTTTCTGGATTCCGAGATGCTCCGAGGGCTTTGGCCTTCATACAACAGTTTGACATAGCTTTCTCTGGAGGGCATCACTCAGAGCATCCAAGATTCAGAGGTCTACATCTTTCTTCAAGGGAAATGCTCAAACATGGTGGTCCACCCTTCTACTGAGAAAGGAAGCTCCAGTTAAATGGTTGAAATTCAGAAGGCTTTTTATTTCTTCTTGGCTAACTCGGGAGATAGACGAACTGCTTGGAATCATCTTCGGATGACCAAGGGAGATTCTCTGGAGGCTTATTGCGAGAGATTTTGGGGCTCTTTTCTACGAGCTTCTTCATTTAAGAAGGTCTCGTTTAAAGAACATATTGAGCGGTTTTGCTGCGGATTTCCTATAGAGATCCGGGACTACTGCTTGGAACAAGAGTCAAATTCTATTCAAGAATTGATGGGTCATGCGAAACGGGGTTTTGCCATACATTTGGGCAATTTGACTTACGTCACTGATGAGATCTTGACTCAGAGAACCCAATAGACTTTTATTAATGAAAGTAGAAAGAGAGAGAGTTCTCAAGAAAAGAAAGACAAGGATTCACGACCCCGGCTAACTCTTTGAGAGAGGGCCAACTACATCAAAGAGGGAAAGTGTTTTGGATGCGGGGAACATGGGTATGTCTCTACGAAGTGCCCTAAAAAGGTACGGCAAGATCAGAATGAAGACAGGCCAGAGAGTTCGAGAGCAGCTGAGAAACGTGGCAGAAAAGGCAAGATGAAAGCAGGATTGGTTACAGATTGCATGGGTACTGACCCAAGCACAATGGATGAAAGTATAGAAGTTTGCCGAGCTTGGGGCAAAGTGAAAGATCAAGAAGCCCTGATTTTCTTTGATGGAGGAGCCAAGGCAAACTTTTTTTTCACCTGAATTGGCAGCGCGGCTCGAGATTACACCCGATCGGATGGGACCACAAGCAGAGACAACTCTACCTGCACCCCAACGGGACAACCATTACACCTGTCATTGGCAAACTTCGATTGCATTGTCAGGGGTATTTGGGGCACGAGGACTTTTACATAATGCCCTTGGAAGGTTGTGATGTCTTCCTTGGAGTCCCTTGGTACCATAAGAACAACGCCGTGGTCGATTATCGGGTGAAGAAAGCGACATTGACGAATGAAAAGGGCCGAAAAATTATACTTAATGTGAAATTGAAGGGCGAGTCTGTCCCTATTGTATCGGCTTTGGCCGTTTCAAAATTAATGAAATCCAGTCTGTTTGTTTACTCGATCTATTTGAAAGAGTTAAATGATGAACACAAGACAAACATGTCTGAACTTGATAAAGAACGCCAAGATTTTCCCCACACTCATGCCGATTACTTTTTAGAGGGCCTGCCAAGCGAGTTGCCACCATCTCGTCTTGAGGATCATACTATTGATCTTGATACTTGGAAGCACACCACCGAACCGGCCACCCTATCGTGTGAGGCGAGCCCAGAATGAAGAGATTATGAACCAAGTGAAAGACCTCTTTGGAAAAGGGTCTTATCCAGCCGATTATTTCATCCTACTGCTGTTGGTTTTAAAGAAAGACGGATGGATCTTGGAGAATGTGCATTGATTATAGAGCTCTCAATAAAATGATAAAATCACCATCAAGAACGGATTTTCGATTCCAAGGATCGATGATATTCTTGACAGATTACAGGATCCTCTTGTTTCAGCAGGATCGATTTGAAAAGCGGATATCATTAGATCCGAATCGCGTTGGGAGATGTCTACAAGACAGCTTTTCGGACGAGCTTCGGTTTATATGAATTTTTGGTGATGCCTTTTGGTCTTACCAATGCTCCAACGACTTTTAACCGAATGATAGATAGGATTTTCAGAGAGTACAAATCTTTTGTTGGCACTTTCTTTGATGACATTATAGTCGTCTCCAAGGATGAGGTAGCACATAGACAACATCTGCGACGGGTCTTTTAGGCATTGCGAGAACACAAGTTAGTAATCAATGCCAAGAAGAGTGAATTTCTCTTACCGGAGATATACTTTTTGAGACACATCGTGTAACAAATTGCTGACGTGTCAAAGCCACTGAAGAACGGAGCCAACCTGCAGGATCCGGCCGAGAAGCCAAAACCCTACGAAGAAGCAGCAGAAGAAGAAGAAGTTTTACAAACTTACAAAGTCTTGACGAGTGGCCTATTTTTAAAGAAGAGTTCCCACCAACTTACGGGACTCCGTCCGATGGGACCCAAGTGACATAAAGGCTTAAAAAATAAAGCAAAACACACTCAAAAGACTATGCACATCAAAATATGATGATGTGGCACCTGTACGGACGTTCCGGCATTTGCGGCGGATTTTTAGGAAAATCCCGAAATTTTAGGAAAGTGATTTTTTGGGGTCAGCTTTTCATATTTGATGCTTTTAGGCTTTGGGCCTTTAAATATGAGCCTTGGGGGCCCTCTCTGGCACTCTTGAGCGCGTAGATTGCACAGGAGGTGCTCCCCGGCTGTTGTACTTTGCGAATCAGCAGTAATATAAAGAAATACCGAAAGGGGCGCCAAGGTTTGGGGCCAATGCTCTCTAGGGTGGAATTTCGCCACTCCGTGTCGCGTGTCATCTCTCTCTCTCTCTCTCTCAGTTCAGTTGTTATTGAATAGTTGTTATTGAAGTGCTAAAAGTCTGTTCAATCTGTTCTTTTCTATTGGTGCGTGGTGCCCGTCTTGTGACAGTGGTATCAGAGCATCAGGCGTGTGCTTTTCTGAAAGCATACCGGTCCTACGAAAGAGCAGACATAGCAAACCGCTGATGTCTTACAAGGCATGAGCCATTAAGATCACTTGCAAAAGAAGGATCCAAGATTTGTTTTGAGTCACTGTTTTTCTTAGAGGCAGGGCCATGCAGATGTTGATAGCTATGAAGCAGCATACTCCAAGTACTCGGCAAGCTTTCAAGAAAATTTTACCCGAAGTTATATAGTTTTTGACATCTTCCTTTGGAGTGCAACGTCCGGCAGTGGGTATCCTGAAATGCTTGCCATGAAAACCCTAGCAGATTATAACTTGAAATTTCTCGACATCTCTCAGTAGATATCTCTTTACGAGCAGATGACCTTGGAGGTTCGGTGTGATTTCTATCTCTTGGGACTACCATCGCCGCCAAAGAAACACTGTCTGTCCAAGAGCTGATGGACCATGCTATGCTCGGCTACGACCTCATGGAAGGAACCCAACCCTAATTTTTGGTGCAGGTTTCAAGATGGAAAGTCAATCGACTTTTTGAGCTCGATTGCTGTGGAGATTTCTTTTTAAGTTTCAAATCTGTTTGAGAACTTATTTGGTGATCTTGTTTGGAATTTGTTTGAAATGGATGCTATCTGTTTTAAACCTGTCTTGATGTCGATTTGAATTGTTTGACACTGGTTTTAATACTGGTTCCAATGATTGGTGATTTTACTCCTGGGTGGAGTAGTGAGAAATAATGTTTGAGAATGCGTGTTCATACTGATGGCCCGGACCCTTGTGGTTATTTGCGGGGGGAGTATTGAATGATTGAAAAGTGTTGTTTTACTCATGGCCCGGACCCTTGTGGTTATTTACGGGGGGAGTATTGTTGTTGTAAATCTTGGCCCGAACTTGGATGGTTATGCGGGAGGAGTATTAAGAAGTCAGAGCAGTGGTTACTCTCAGCACCTCCAAACGACGCAGGCTGCGGTCTGGGGGGCGTTTGGTTGTAAAAGGCCTCTATATCTCATGGCCCGGACCTTTTTAGGTTATTTGCGGGAGGAGTGATGAGGGAGTCCTTGGACAGCTCATGGCCCAGACCTGGATGGTTATTTGCGGGGAGAGTGTTCATTGGCGGCTTTATGTTTCTATATCTTGTAACATGCATATGTAAGCATTTGTGCTGCATTGTGATGTGCCAATTATTGAATATTCCTAATTGGATGAGATTGCCTGGGCATGTAATTTTTTTAGTGCATCAAGACACCCGTGGAAGATATGTATGGTCCGGGTGTGATGGCTAATTTTACTACGCCGGAATATTAAGAGTTCCGATCTGGAAGCTAACTCCTTGATCAAAACAGTCGAAAGGAGAAGCTAACTCCTTGATCAAAAGAGCAGAAAGGAGAAGCTAACTCCTTAATAAAAAGAGCAAACTGAATGTCCCTTAGAATGACCCTCATAATTTTTTTTTCCAGCTAACTTGAGTTGTTTTGCAGATATGCTGTAATCGCGGACGATTACTCTCTTTCAAGAAGGGGAGATGTAACAAATTGCTGACGCGTCAAAGCCACTGAAGAACAGAGCCATCCTGCAGATTTCGGTCGAGAAGCCAAAACCCTACGAAGAAGCAGCAGCAGAAGAAGAAGTTTTACAGACTTACAAAGTCTTGACGAGTGGCCTATTTTTAAAGAAGAGTTCCCACCAACTTACGGGATCCCGTCCGATGGGGCCCAAGTGACATAAAGGCATTAAAAATAAAGCAGAACACACTCAAAAGACTTTGCACATCAAAATATGATGTGGCACCTGTACAGACGTTCCGGAATTTGCGGCGGATTTTTAGAAAAATCCCGAAATTTTAGGAAAGTGATTTTTTGGGGTCAGCTTTTCATATTTGATGCTTTTATATGAGCCTTGGGGGCCCTCTCTGGCACTCTTGAGCAATCAGATTGCACAAGAGATGCTCCTCGGCTGTTGCACTTTGCGAATCAGCAGTAATATAAAGAAATACCGAAAGGGGCGCCAAGGTTTAGGGCCAATACTCTCTGGGGTTGAATTCCGCCACTCCGTGTTGCGTGTCGTCTCTCTCTCTCTCTCTCTCTCTCTCTGAGTTCAGTTGTTCATGAAGTTAGAAGCTTCTTGGGCTTATGTTCTTACTATTGACGGTTCATTAGATAATTTGCAGAGGTTACTTCCCCTTTGCATATCTTGACATAGAAAGGAGTCCCTTTCTCGTGGGGATCCACATAGGTGACTGCCTTTCAAACTTTGAAAGAGAAATTGACTACGGGACCAGTTTTGACTTTGCTAGATTTGCAAAAGTCATTCAAAGTATATTGTGATGCTTCTGGTCGTAGTTTGGGTGCGGTCTTAATGCAAGAAGGCCATGTCATTGCCTACGAGAGCCGATTGTTCTCAAGGTCGGAAGCACAGATTTATGAGAGAGCTTTTTGCGGTTATCCATGCTCTTACTCATTGGCGACATTACCTACTCGGAGCCGTTTTTACGGTCTTTACTGATCATCAGAGTTTACGCTATTTCTTGTCACATAAGCAACCTTCGGAAAAGCACATGTGGTGGGCTAACATCTTGTCACAGTTTCACTTCCAGATTGTCCATGTGCAGGGACATACGAACTTGGTGGCAGATGCTTTGTCCCGGAAATCGTTAGTCTTGGCTATTTCCGCGATTCACCATAGAAGCTTCAAGGACATGGTCGATCAGTTCGCCACAGATCCAGATTTTTCGGATGTATTCAATCGAATACAAAATGGGGAGGTAGTAGCGGGATATTCCATACGGGATGGCTACTTGATGAAGAAAACGATGTTGTGTGCTACACAGCTGTTGAGGAAAAGGTTCTGACAGAATGCCACTATCCACCAATTACAGGTCACCGCGGCATCGATACCACCTTGAAAGGTGTGGAGCGTTACTTATTTCGGTCGAGACTCAGGAAGGATGTGGACGACTTTGTACGTAGTTGCTTGGTATGCCAGAAGGTCAAATCTAGATGCGATTGCTAAATATGTTGCCGATTAATCATGGTTTGAGATTTTGAATGAATTTTAATGTGATTTGTCAAGTGATGTCTTGTGATGTCCGATGTTGTGATTGTCGATTGGTACATGTGCTAGATGTGTTGTGCCTAGTGCATCGGTACTAACAGACAGTGTCTGCTAACAAGAGGACGATTACAATTCTTTCAATAGGGGGATATGTTCTCAAACTGGTGACGTGGCAGCAGGCCCCCAGACAAACACATTGCTTGTCCACAAATCAGTGACGTGGCATGCCGAGATACACCGGACACATTCCTAGCATGCAGACAGTCCGCGGAATTCCGCAGTCGGTGACACATGGCAGATTTCGAAATTCGCGCCACAATTCCCGCTGACAGTGTTGACGTGGTCTGCTATACGGATTCTCGCTTTTCGTGCCGAAATTCCCGGAAAAAGCAGTTCTACGTTGGCTGAAATTGCGTGGCTGATTTTTGGAAGCTTTTGAGTCAAATTTCTTTATTTGCAAGGCTTTTCATTGAAATCTTTTGGGGCTCTGCTTTTGGGCATCGCTTGTAAACATTTAAATAGGTGGGTAGGGCCTCACAACTCAGAGCATCTGGACGTAGAGTCTGAGAGTGAGCGCCTGCCTACTCTCTTTTACTTTGAACACAAATTAATATAAAAAAAAATACCGAAAGGGGTGCCAATCTTTGAGAGACATAGGCTCTCAATATGTCCTCTAACGTCTGATTCATCCTCTCAGTTTGTTCGTCGGACTCGGGATGGTTAAAAGACGACATACTCAACTTCGTCTGAAGATGAGCAAACACATCTTGCCAAAATCGGCCAGTGAACTTAGTATCTCGATCACTGACGATATCCTCTGGCAGACCATACAACTTATAAAGATGATCAACAAATAAAACCGCCAACTCATGGCTTTTTACTGTCGACTTCGTTGGTATAAACTTCGCCATTTTTGTGAGTCTATCGACCACAACCAAAATAGCGTCATTGCCCCGACTAGTATTTGGCAAACCAACGATGAAGTCCATGGAAACTGTCACGAGTCTGTGTAGCTTTATTTGTTGATTTTCTTTCGGGAGAAACTTTATTTGACTTGTTTTTAGAAGCACCCCTCTGGAAATCTAAAGGCCCGAGAGTTGCATAGTGTGAAACGGACGGACAGAATTGCCATAATTGCTAAGGCTAGCTAAGGTGGGGTTGCCAGTAGAAAATTACCCGATAATTGGGCTACATTGCAAAGATGGTAAGATGACCAGTGGGAGTCTAATGGCAGCATCTTCTAAAATTTAGGGAACTGCTATTTTTGGACCGTGAAAGGTCTTCGCGTCATTAGCTCCGGAATGTCGAGGGGAACATTTCATTGCTCTGCCGCTAAGTCAACTGACGTGCCATTTAAGATCTTTTTAGACCTGAAGGCTGGAACGGGAAATTGCACACATGAGTGCCAAGTGGCACATTTTGGCACACTTTCCAAGAGAGAGAAGTAGCGCTCGTTTTTACAAAAGGGCCGATTTTTGCAAACTTTTTTTTAAGCAGCTTGCAACAGGTGAAGAGCTATTGAATGCTTGCTTTCCCTTTCATGTAGAGTGAAGTGCAAGAGTGATGCCTTGTGCACATTTCATTGCTCTCTCTCTCCCCTACGCACACTAATGTGATGCCCCACAAGAGGGCTCTTCAATTGACCTCATGTACAGTTGTGTGGCATTATGCTTTTATGCTGAGGCAAGAGCCTCTTTGAACAAGAACGGGAGTAGCTAACTGCTACTCCAAAGTAGGCACAGGTGAGGGTGATAACCTCACCGTAAAGGTGCAAATTCAGCCCCAAATTAGGTGCTGTTTTGGACTGTTTACGGGCTGTTTTTCAGCCATTGCAGTGCCAGAAGCATTGGGAACAGTGCCTAACTGTCAGAGGACAGTAATGGGAGTGATTAGGGCTGAAAACAGGTAAAAAACAGTAAATTATAGTGAGAGCAGGAATTTACTGTTTTGGGCTGAAAACAGAGGGTTTAGCTCATTGGAAGTGAGTCCAAGCATGGGGGTTTATTCCGAGCAAGTTCTTGGGCCGTTGTGTTGCCGAAATTTTGCTGGAACAGTAGCCACCTAGCGGGATACAGGTGGAAACCTTCAGGACTCTATTTTGTAACTTTTCCTTCTTAAAGAATAAAGAAATACCGAAAGGGGCGTCTATTTTAGGGGCCTATCTGGTGTTGGTCTCGAATACAGGTGCGTTCTAGCAGCGTGTACCTCTCTTTTCTACTGTGTCTTTAAGTACAGGTTAAGTGGGCGACAATAAATTGGGTGAAAGCTAGATAAGGTTTACGGACTACCACCCAGTTAAGTGAACAGGCCGGTTACAGAAACACTTAGCCACTTGACATCTGGGATTTTCAATGGATGTAGCAAGCCAGCTTTCCTAAGGCCTTGCTTTATTGACCTGACACTGAGCGCACTTCTTTACATAGCCCTCTATGTAAGAGCGCATTCTTGGCCAATAGAAACATTGCTTGATCAAAGCTAAAGTTCTTTGGATGCCTGGGTGCCTAGCGCTAGGAACATCGTGGCATTCGGAAAAAATCCTCTACCAGGTAAGCGCCTTACTGCGCAAATAGAGAGGAATCGTCTAAATCCTCCGTTCATCATGCTTCCCATGGAGATCAAAATACGTGGTCACTGATGCAACCAATTATTTACATCCAATTCCGTACATTCTTTCTCCTCTCCCAAGAAATTTGTAGTTTTGTACGGAATTGTGGCGGTTGGACCACCTTGTGAACGCCCAAAAGCAGCAATCTGCATCCACAATTGCTGGAGATGGATTTCACCTCAGAAATACGCGCAGTCGTCGATTGAGCTGTATTTTCCGGAGCCGTATGTCGGGAACTAAGCCCTTGCACGACCCCTTCGAGAGAGGCCAAGCGAATGGTCGTCTGAACGTTCGCGTTTTCCAGAGCGGTAACACGTTGGTCGAAGCTCTGGAAGGTACTTGTAATCCATGTGTATAGAGCATGCGTGAACGGAATTTGAACATTACCTGGCGCGTCGTCACGTTGCACATCCTAGCTAGAGGAATCGATGGCAAAATCCGTGAAAAATTGAAGGTTTCACGCGAAATTGGGGCCTTTTTTGCACTTTTGGTCGCGAAAAGTTGAACTTCGAGGAGCTCTACGCGCCGGTGTGAGCGTGCGAAGGCGAGCGGGTGATGGCGGAAGCGCAGGAGCAGGTTCTCGAGAGAGAGGAGCGGTGGGAGAGAGACAGGGGGCCAAAAACTGAGTTTTTGTTGCAAAAACTCACTCTCTGTAAGTGG
This sequence comes from Adiantum capillus-veneris, assembly GCF_014529385.1. Lineage (NCBI taxonomy): Eukaryota > Viridiplantae > Streptophyta > Polypodiopsida > Polypodiales > Pteridaceae > Adiantum > Adiantum capillus-veneris. The sequence continues at coordinate 10,055 of NW_028221614.1, forward strand.
GTTTTTAATAGTCTGCAGGTTTCACACTCAATTTTAAAAGTTAAAGTGTCCTGGCCTTTAAAAATGGGGCACTTAAATTAAAGTACCTTAAAAAAAAAACTCTTGAGTAAAAAAACCCAACGCAGAACTTCCAGAGCAAAAAAAATTCGAAGGCAGTGTGCTGTCGCATGGAGATATCACCTGAGCGTGTGGTTGCCTGTGACCAGCATGCGAAAGGGGCGCCAGTGAGGAGCCAGCACTGCAAAATTTGTCCACGCCAGCAGCTTAGCAATCGTTCCTTCTCTGCAGAGGAACTCACGCTACACAGAGAGGTATCTATCTCTCTCTCTCTCTCTCTCTCTCTCTCTCTCGACGCCTACTGAGAAAGTCTCTCTCTCTCTCTCTCTCTCTCTCTCTCTCTCTCTCGGCGCTGCTGAGAGACTCTCTCTCACTGTCTTTGATCCGACAGAGAGAGCATGGTCTGCTGAAGTTCACTGCAACACAAATTTTGATAAAGTAAGTAGAAATATCACATGCAAAGTAATCAATTCTTTGATTCCTATGCAAAAGCAGTAAAATTCAGCAATTAGACCAATGGAAATTGTTGTTTTTAAATAAAAATCAGCAACTGTAAATGAAAATCTGATTTCCGTTGGAAAGTCAGTAAAAATCAGCAACACATCACCTGCACACAAGCTTATGAGAAGAAAAACACACAATTTCAGTGGTTAATTACTAAAAATGCGAACTCGAGGTTCCCCGACTCGAACTGATCCGTAGGTGTGCATACGGTCCCTCGTGCAGCCAAGCCGGCTTTGATACCATGAAACGTACCCAGGGAGTGGATCTTCCGGTTACACGGACCTCCTACAGACACGCGTCGGACGAACCACCCGACCATAGCCACCATCCGGCAGCTCCTCCGTGTTGGGGCCAACGTCTGAGGACATAGGCGTGCACCTGTAAGACCGAGCGTCCCATACCACCCGGCCTCACCTCCTCGAGGTGACCTCGCGCACTCCTAGCCTCGCTGGCTAACCATTGGCACTTTGCCAGTGGGGGTCGATAATTGCAAATGAGGCCTTGGTCTCCCTTTTATAATAATGGTCGGCCACACTGGCCGTTCACACTACGTCGGCCCGGACACTGGACGCCCATCTCGACGGCGTTTGGGCTAGATCCCCTCTCCTATGAGCGGGACATAATAACCATCATGATCATTTACCCTTGTCCTCATATTGTCAATGGCCGACTTTACCATCTGAGTGGTATCTTAAGAAGGTACTCGTAGATGGGCATGGCTCAGGAGGATCTAGAAGGGGTGTCTTTCTGGAGACCGTATATAAGGATGTTGCATACCGACCCCACACATCCGGGGAAGTAATCACTAGGGGAGGGGAGTGCTCATGAAAGAAACGATGCCTCTCTTGAGTTTCTATTCAAGAACAACTGGTATAAATCTTGCTCCATTTGAGCTAGGGACGCTCACTTCTTATGTCGCATAAGGAGTTGGAAGATTATCCTAGACTGTCTGTGATTGATGAGCCCTAGGAGAAGATCCCTTTGAAGCTGTGCTTTCGTCTCTCTACACTCCTCGTCATTCCAACTGTTCAGAGGCATGCTGCAAGAATGTCGTGTCTCTCATCAGGTTGAGTGTGTGGGTATGTCTCTGCTATTGCATCATGCAATGCCTCAGTCAATAAAGTGGCGATCTCCGCCATTGAGAGTCTTAGCGTAGGTCTGCTCTGTATAAACAGAGTCAGTCTCTGGTGTAAATGTATAGCGGGTATGTGTCCTCCCTCTTGACACGTGGGCTGCATTGTATTGAAAGGAGACGGAAAGTGTCAAGAGAGCATGATCCATTGCTACACCTAATGGTCTAGGTCCTACCGTGAAATCGTGAATGCAAGGGATGAAGCTCAGCTGTGCCATGACATAGTCCACTGTGCTGCCCTATGTGGAAAGCATGTGAAATCAGCCGCTCTATGAAAACGTTGTAGGCCATTAAGTATGGCCAAACCGTGTGTGTAGTCGCCATCTCTGTGAGATGTGTCCCATACTTTGTCCACTCTCTGTGCTGTGAATGTCTGTCAAGCCTCAAATCTCCTACATCCATCTCTCTAAGCGTCTCATAGAAGACTATCTGAGCATTGCCCGTCTGGGCATTGAAGTCGTGCAGGAGGATGATGTCACCATATGTCATCGTCAAGGATAGCGAAAGGGTGTATGTGTTTTGTTTGCTGATACTTCTTTCGTGTTATTTTTGTATTGTGGGGCGTATGTGTGTTGTTTTTCCATTTCTTCTCGTTGGTTTCTTTCTATTTTCATTGTTTCGTTTTATTGGTTTGTTTCCCCTATTTGTTGGAGACATGGCATATCGGTAGGGGTTGTGGGTGGTATGAGGAGTGGGTTGGGGGTGTGGGCATAGTAACAAGAAACGCCATTTCTTTCCTGAAGAAACGGACCAGCTGTTTCCCACCAATCTGTTCCGGGAGAACCTAACCTTTCTTTTTGGGCGTAAAAAATTTGCATGTCACTTTTTTTTCTCCATGTATTTTTTAATAGCCCGAGTCTCTTATTTATGCGCTTGCATTGCTATGTGTGCGGACTCTGCACTCAATGTGTATTGCTCTCTCTCTCTCTCTCTCACACACACACACACACACACACACACACCCCCACACACCAAGGTTCAATGGGTACATGAGAGTGACTCTTATGGCTTCTATACCATAGTCACCACTTGAAACGGAAATGGGAAAACCGGTGTTTCGGAGTTTCGCCCGAGGCAAAAACGGTCAAGAAATATAACAAACAATGTATTTTGTAAAACAAGTAGCCTTATTCATAATTGAAATACAAGAAGACATGATTGAAAAGTTTCGAACGTAATGCTTCATAGATAGTAGACCGTTTTCAAATTAGAAACTAGATCTTCATACTACATAGTGTCGAACCAAGGTACAACTTACAAGATTCATCATGCATGTCACAAGTCAAAATATATGACTGTGCATAAGCTACAAGAGTCATAATATCCATAAAATTCAACCATAAATGTCAGAATACATAGCAAAATGTGACTCAATCAAAGGTCAGTGGCAACTGCAAACATAAATCACCGCACAAACAAAAAGATAGGGTCCATAATCATAATAATAATCAATCCATTGGGCCAAGACTCAAGCCCAACACTAGCCATCCGATACATCCGATGTATGTATCATGCTCGTAGCTCAATCCTGCTCATCATCATTATCTCCGTCATCCTTTGCCTCATCCTCTTCGCTCTTCTCATTAGAAGAGGAAGAGGACTGTTGTGCACTTGTTGAAGGTGAAGCTACACTTTTGCCACTGACTCCAGCTACTTCCCTTTGTTGTTGCTGGCTCCTCGTTTCATGGGCTGGAGTCATAGCCTCCTCACAGAGCAATGCATACAGATCACACTCGTGCTATGGGATATCTGGATTGTTACGCACCTTCTCAATGGACATTGACCTGTGTAGGTTCAGGGGAATCCCAAAGTTTGTCTAGAAGTTGTAAGTTGCAATGACAAAACCTTAATCGCTCAATGTTGTGGAGAGTCCAAGTACTCCAATTCCTCTCACATACACCAGTAGCACTATCTCTTGTGAGAGGACTCGAACGGCTAGGCGTTTCTGCAAACAACACAAGACAATAAAGAGGGAAAGTTGAGTTTTAACACTCGGTTTTGCAGAGACTTAAATGGCAAACAAAGAATTCTAGAAGATTGGGAATGTGTATTTTTGGTGGTGGAGTTTTCGGCTTCCTATGAGTGCTAACATTGTGGGTGGGCTGTTTGCATGGTAACTCTTTTCTGCATTCTTCCCTTGCTCCTTTGTATCCAGCTTTTGATGTATCTCCCTAGTCTATTTCTAGCAAGTATCTGTAAGGTGCAGCGGAAGTGAATGTTGTTCTTTCTCAAGATGAGTGATCCGATCGTGCCTTTTACTTATGGAAGGGAGAGCCTTCCGTGCCCTTAATGAGAGAGTGTAAGTGATTACAAACAAAGTGAATAGACACTGTGCGTGAAGGTGCTGAGACTGAGAGATAGAGAGAGAAGAATACGGTACCAGGGAGTTGTCAAACCCTCCTCCAAAGGCCCCTCTCCCGATGGCCCAGAGATGTCTATGCTATTGATTGCACAATCTGGTACAAGACACTGATGCAAACTTGGAAAGCTATTATGCAATGAGCGAATACGACGACGACGCGACGACGACCTGAATCTCTATCTTCTGCTGTACATGGTGCTGAACGAAACACTGATCTTCCTGCTGTTTCTTGTTGAATTTCTGTTGCTTCAAAAACGCCACCTGCTGTCCCTCTTAATCACTGCTGAAAACGCTGCTTGCTGCTGTCTGGAAACGCTGAATATGGCTGTTAAAAACGCTGAGTAATGCTGTCTATAAGCGCTGCTCTGCTGGTCCTGAAAACGCTGATATGGCCTGCTTGGAAACGTTGTTCTGAGGCTGAATCACCGCTTCTGTTGCGTGTAAAACACTGGTTTGAGATGCCTTTTGAAAACGTTGATGGCTGGTTACAAAGGCTGGCTGCTTGTGTCCAAAACGCTAGCATGCATGAGGGAAAACGCTGATCAGTGGGCTGAAATCACCAAGTCTTATGGGGATGAAAACGTTGGCTATGATGGTTCTTGCTTGAGAAGTTGCCTGTTGAGCAATGCTCATGCTGCCTCTTCTGTCAGGAAGTGCTAGCTCTGGTTTCCTTATATATTTTTTATTAGCAAAATTGCCCTACCTAGTTCCATAGTGGTCTCGTACGGTCCCGTACGTTTTGTACGCGTACGATGATGTGCGGTACTAAACGAACTAAAAAAATTTATGATGTACGATGACGTTATGTACGTTCAAATTTAAAAAACAAATAATTCTCAAGTCTAAGGCGTAGGCCTTAAAGAAACTTGACATTTGTATAGATTACAAGTTACAATACTACAATGTAAAGAGTCGAGACTCAAAGACTAAAGAGAATGAGCATTACATAAACCAAAATGTTCATTGAAATTTGATAAGTAGAGAGTCAAGACTCAAGATGATACAAAAAAGTGGGGGGACCAAGTGGCAAGGGCTACAAAGTACTCAAAAAGTGGCACACCATAATGGAGAGACTAAATAGTAAAGTCTAAAGTAACTAGTCTAAGAGCTTCTAGAATCTAGTCACTAGTCACTAGTCACTAGTGCTCTCATCATCTTCCTCATCTTCCTCTTCTGAGCCTTGCTCATCAACATCATCCTCTTCCTCACAAGAGTCGAAGGATGACGGCTCATAATCTCCATCTCTAATGAGGTTGCCTTCATCATCATACGTTGGCTCTCGAGGCTCTCTATCCTCCATAGTGATGGCTGCCACACAAGAGCCGCTTCCGGAGCTTCGCCCCACATAGGTCCTAGGAGCCTCCGTGGGTGTTGTTGATGCTCTGCCTCTACCTCTTGTAGCACTGGCACCTCTGCCTCTTGTAGCCGATGTAACTCCATGGATGACGACCTTCTTGCGTGATCGTGTGCGAGAAACCCAGCGATCAATCTCCTCAAGCTCCAAGTAGAGCTCACGAAATATCATTTCCTCCTCAGGGTCTTGCTCTTTGTTGACACTCTTTAGAGTGTCAATCGTAAGTGTGAGCTCATCCACGTTGACCTATTTGACATTTACAACATTGGACAATGAAAACATAATTAGTATATTCAAACTAATTAAAGACTAGAGTATAGAAAATGGAGTGAGTTGTGATTATAATTTATAATTTATACCTGTCGAGCCATAGGCATCTCATGCATAGAGCGCAACATGCGTAAATTGGAGCGACAATAGATAAGTCGCTCTAATTGCTTCGTTGAGAGCTTGTTTCAAATTTTGGTGTGGATGAGGGAGTATGCGGACTAATTACGCTCACATGCTCCCGATGAGCAATCCTAAAACACATCAAGAGAGGCATAAGCTATAAGAGACTATAGTTGAAGAGATTAAGCACAAAATGTAAAAGTTTAAGGCTTGTCGCTTACTTGGCCAAGAACCCTCAAAGCAAGTTGTTCGAGAGTGGGCAATTGTTAGCCAAAGCTCTCCCACCAAAATAGAGGCTTCACCAAGGATTGCCGCTTCCAACACAAGTTGGAAGTAAATGCGGTGCCTCGTTGGTCGCTATAGTTGATTACCTCTTGGAGAAATGCTCCAATGTTCTCTTCTTTTAGCACCTTAAAGACGTAATTGTTGCGCTCCTCAATAAGCTCTTGATTTGCAAAGAGTTCCGGCTTCTTGTAAGCCGGATGCAAGAGAGCCGCAAAGTAATGGATAGGTCTCTTCATCCAATCCCACCGCTTTTTGATTAGGAGGAGAATGTCGTCTCTCTTGGGAGAGTCCTCGAGGTAATCACTACAAGAAGACAGAGGAAATGTACTAAGTAGAGAAACAAGCATGTAGAATCTAGATATATAGAGAATGTATTATGTAATAATAAATATGTAGTTATACTGTGTTCCATCAGGAGCCCCATCTAGGATTGTAGACTTCTCAATCTCCTTGTAAGCTTCCTCCATGAAGTGCCATAGAAGCCCAATAGTTTGCCCCTTCCATGTCGGTCATGCGGAGAGCCTTGTACAAGGGCAAGATCGCAATGACAAGACCCTTAATTTCTTGCCAAAACTCCTCCCGCAAGCAAAGCCGTTGAATGGCTTTTGCATCTTGTTGTGAAGCGGCGGACTCTCCGTTCATCCACTCAAACTCATCGGAGACCATGATCTTTTGTATTTTGTTTTGCACATCATAGAGCCGCTCTAGAAGTAGCCACATGGCGGCAAAGCGAGTGGCCGATGGCTTCTTCAACTCAAGGTCGGAGTAGGTGCGGTAAATGGCAAGCACCCTCACTTTGCCATTGATGAAATTGATGATGGAGAGTGCTTGGTTGAGGATATCTTTCACCCAACCTAGCTCCCCTATGTCTTCAAAGAGAAGGTCAAGGCAATGAGAGGCACATGGAGTCCATACTATGAATGGAAATTCCTTCTCTAGCCTCTTACTCATTGCCTTGCAATTTGAAGCATTGTCGGTAATCACTTGCACGACATGCTCCGCACCAACCTACACAAGAGGCATTTTTGACAAAAAGAGTTAAAACTTAAAAGTTAAAACATAGGACTCATTGGCAATTGCTCAAGACATAAAGGCTCGATTTACGGTTTTACCTCAAGAATGGCTTGACGGATGTGCTTCCAAATGAATGCCCGGGTCACTTTCTTCCCACTCGAACCCGCATCCACCGCCCACAAGAAGTACGTGCCAAGAGGACAAGAAACAAGAATGTTGATGATGTCCCTCTTCTTGCGGTCGCTCCTTCCATCGTAGAGAATAGAGCATCCATACTTTGCCCAACCCGCACGTACGGGCTCAAGTGACTTGTCAATCCTTGCCCTCTCTTCATCAAGCTTCTTTGTTCTCATGTCGTGATATGGCACACCCGTCCACCCTTTGCATGGACCAACCGCCGCAATTGCTATGATCATCCTCTTCCATCACACCAACCGAAGAATGTTGAAGGAGAGATTGCATTCAATCACCGTGCAAGCAATCTCTATTTCCGCGATTCTTTGTCTCTCCTTGAGGAAAGACAAGGAGCCAGAGCATCCACCCACCGATTTCGCAAGAGAAGCTTGCTTTGCCATCTTCGGAGGCCGGCCACCATCACTTGAAGACCCCTTGGACTTCTTGGAGGAGGCACCACCATCACATGAGGCCGCGGTGGCACTGGTAGCCATGGACATAGTTGGAGAGGTCTCTTCCTCCGAATCGGAGCTATCAACATCTGGCGACACGAACTCATCCGAGGTGACTCTACCCTTGTGTGTCTTCAATGAAAGATACTTTCTCTTGCATTCCGCAAGGATATCTTCGGGGATATTAGGACATGGGCCTGCTTGTCCTCCCATCTTTGTCAAGTGGATGATGAGACGGGTGACGGAAGAGGTCATACCTTTTGGGCAATATTTGCACCACCACTTGCAAGCGTTTTGCTTGCCCCCCACCCGCCTAAAATATCGGCAATGCTTCTCAAAGGCTTCATGAAGAGGAGGCGGCATTATGTAGTATGTAGCTAGTAGCTACTAGTATGATGTATGATGTATTAATAGATGAGAGAGAGAGAGAGAGAGAGAGAGAGAGGGGGGGGGGGGGGGGGGGGGGGGGGGGGGGAGGGGGGGCACTTGGAAGGATGGGGTGGGGGTGGGAGAAGGAGAGACCCAAGGGAGCTCGAGGGAGAGAGACCCAAGGGAGAGAAGATGGAGACTCGAGAGCTTGAGCCCACTTGACTGTCGAGAGCTCCAAGCCTTCAATGGAAGCACATGGAGATGAGAGGCTAGAGCATTGAGAGGCTTATGGCTAGAGCTTGTACTATGTAGCTTGTAGGTTGTGTTGGATAACAAGGGGGAAGAGTTGCTCGTTCTTACCGTTCTTACCGTTCTGAGGGATCTGCGAAGTCTGAGAGGTACTTGTGGAAGTCTTGTTTTCCTTAGACTTTCCCTTGTTGTGCTTCATCTCCTGTGCGAGAGAAATCGCTACCGCCTTGTTGAGATCGATTGGGTCGAGGACTTCGACATCAAACCTGATATAGTCGTCCAACCCGAAAATGAAAGCCTCCTTGCGCTCATCATCAGATTTGCGTAATTGGGTGTCGAGCTGCAAAACACGATTAGAGAAAGACATAACTGGCATACCATTTTGCTTGAGAGCGTGCCAATCGTTCTTCAAACGTGCTAGGTATTGTGGTGGCATGAACCGCGCCTTGAGCTTGTCTTGGAAGTCGGCCCAATTGAAGGAAAGGGGTGTGTCCTCGTCGGCTTCCTCGAGGTGCGCGGCCAACTGTGCCTCTTGCCATGCGTGGTACCAATTTATGGCATCACCGGCAAGGTATATGGCTGCCGTCAAAACCTTGCTATTCCCTTTCTTCTTAGTTGTCGCAAAATAAGCATTAAATTGATGCAACCAAGAATGAATAACCGTAGCATCCATCTGACCATCATACGTACTGAAAGTCAACTTCTCTGTGACTGGGTTGTTGGAGTCCAAATCTCGGCTTGCGCCACTTGATGAACTACCAACATCTTTGGCTGGCTCGGACTTCGAGGCGAGAACCCGTCGAACCAATTCTTGCATGCGTAATTCTCTCCGTGTCTCACGATCGGCCTCCAAGGCCGCTCGTCTTTCTTCGGCCGCCAAGCGCGCATCATCACGCTCACGCTTCAAAGCTGCCTTTCGTTCTGCTTTTCTTTCTTTTCGTTCCTTGTCCGCCAAGCGCGCTTGTTCACGCTCACAAATCATCTGTTCCTCAGAGGTTGCCTGTCGTTCTTGGCGCTCACTGACGACCTTGCGCTCACACCAAGGTTGCTTTTTCCCACCTCACGTCGATTGGCCGGCCGCCAAGTGCACGGTCCGCTCTCAATGAGTAAAAAGAGGCACAAGGGGAGGTTGGACAAGCCCTTCAGAATTCTTGGGTTTCTTGTCACCCTTCAAAAACACGATTAGGAAGCAACACGCCCAAGTGGACTTGGGTTAGGTGCGACCGCAACAAGCAAAAAAGAATAAAATTCTATGGTTCTTTCCTTGAGTGATACAAAACATTGCCAAAGCTCTGATACCAATGTAAGGTGCAGCGGAAGTGAATGTTGTTCTTTCTCAAGATGAGTGATCCGATCGTGCTCAAGGTTCCTTTTACTTACGGAAGGGAAAGCCTTCCGTGCCCTTAATGAGAAAGCCTTTCGTGCAAGTGATCGCAAACAAAGTGAATAGACACTGTGCGTGAAGGTGGTGAGACCGAGGGAAAGAGAGAGAATAATACGACACCAAGGAGTTGTCAAACCCTCCTCTGAAGGCCCCTCTCTTGATGGCGAGAGAGGTCTATGCTATTGATTGCACAATTTGGTACAAGACACCGATGCAAACTTGGAAAGCTATTATGCAATGAGCGAATACGACGACGGCGACGACGACCCGAATCTCTATCTTTTGCTGTACATGGTGCTGAAAGAAATGCTGATCTTGCTGCTGTTTCTTGCTGAATTTCTGCTGCTTCAAAAACGCCACTTGCTGCCCTCTTAATCGCTGCTGAAAATGCTGCTTGCTGCTGTCTGGAAACGCTGATTATGGCTGTTGAAAAACGCTGAGTAATGCTGTCTATAAGCTCTGCTCTGCTGGTCTTGAAAACGCTGATTATGGCCTGCTTGGAAACTCTATTCTGAGGCTGAATCGCCGCTTCTGCTGCGTGTAAAACGCTGGTCTTAGATGCCTTTTGAAAACGCTGATGGCTGGTTACAAACGCTGGCTGCTGGTGTCCCAAACGCTAGCATGCATGAGGGAAAACGTTGATCTGTGGGCTGAAATCGCGAAGTCTCCAAGGAGATGAAAACGCTGGCTATGATGGTTCTTGCTTGAGAAGTTGCCTGTTGAGCAATGCTCCTGCTGCCTCTTCTGCCAGGAGGTGCTAGCTCTGGTTTCCTCATATATTTCATTAGCAAAATTGCCCTACCTAGTTCCCAACAAAAGTCACTTGATAAATAAGTGAAAAATGTCAAAAATAGGGAAAATAGGTTTAATGCACTGGAAAATTCCCCTGATGGATTCTGATGATCATGCTGTGTGCAACCGGAGGATATGCATCTAATCTAAGTGTTTGGACATGCACGGTCTGCGGACAGACTCACAAAAGTGCCAGATCACTTCTATTCTAGACTGACTTTTATTGGTGTTTTGTCTTTTCAGTTTTGTAATCTTGTTATAACCCAGGGGTTTTTTCACTACCAACGTGTTATCTCTTTGTAATACCAAGGGTCAAGCCCCACAAAAAAGAGAGAGAGAGAGAGAGAGAGAGAGAGAGAGAGAGAGAGAGAGCAATGGATGGATGTTAATGCATGGTTACTTGCAGCCTGGTCCCCGAGACACAACCATACAATGTTTTATCAAACGTGACAGCAGTAATTCGACATACCATCTATATCTTGGACTCACTACAAGTAAGTTGTCCTAAATTGAGAGTAAATGGCGTACTTCAAACCTGTAAATGGACGTATGTGAGGTGGTTGATCTTTGAGGTGTATCAATGACTTATGTTCACTTGTGCAGCTCTGGTGGAAAGTGGAAAGTTTCTTCTTGCAGCGAGAAAGGTCAGGCGAGCTACTAGTGCAGATTACATAATTTCCTTGAACCCGGATGACATGTCAAGGGGAAGCAATACGTATGTAGGGAAGCTCAGGTGAGCATCCACTTGATTTCGAGGAGTCAAGGGCATAGTGAGCATGCAATGACCTCTTTTGGATTTCTCTATGATACAGGTCAAACTTTCTAGGCACAAAGTTTACCGTCTATGATAGCCAGCCTCCACATAGTGGGGCAGTGGCGTCGTTCAACAAGGCAGGTCGCCGAGTTGGCTCAAAACAAGTGTCACCACGGCTGCCTGCTGGAAGCTACAATGTAGCTCATGTTGCCTATGAATTAAATGTGTTGGGCACCAGAGGACCCAGGCGGATGCACTGCATTATGCATTCAATACCAGCATCTGCAATTGAACCGGGGGGTGTTGCCCCCACCCCTGTCGAATTCTCAAGTGCTGCTTTAGAGTATACTTTGTCAACACTTCCCTCATTTGGCTCAAAATCCTCTTACTCGGATTTCAGCACCACTGATGCGGAAGGCTTACTGAAAAATGTCATGTCCAAGGATGGACCGCTTATCTTAAAAAACAAGGCTCCCAGGTGGCACGAACAACTACAGTGTTGGTGTCTTAACTTTCGAGGACGCGTTACGGTGGCCTCCGTGAAGAATTTCCAGTTAGTGGCTGCTACAGCAGAACCGGCGCAACCCAGCTCTCAAAGTGACTATGATAAAGTTCTGTTGCAGTTTGGTAAAGTTGGCAAAGACATGTTTACCATGGATTACCGATACCCGCTGTCTGCGTTTCAAGCATTTGCCATCTGCCTCAGCAGCTTCGACACCAAGCTAGCTTGTGAATAAAGTACATGTAATTTAGCACGTTTCCGGGGATTTGGGTGGGATTGTAAGTTGATTCCATCAGGTGTATGGCAGTGTTGGCTTTGTTGCAGGAGCACCCAAGGGATATGCTGTTGTTTTGCATTGTTGCAGAACCTTTGTGGAGTCTGAAGTGTTATTTGCAAACAGGTACATTCACCCAAAGAAGACACTAAAAAGGGAAAAGCTGCCTTTATGTTTTATTAGACTTGAAGCAGGTCTATCTGGCATTGTCTTTGTACACGACCTGGCTTGTGCTTGTGTAAAACTGTTGTTAATTGCTGGAGTGAGAATTTATACTGTAGCAGGGTAAGTGTGTCAGAAGTTCGTCAACACTACAATAATGTGTTCCATGTAAAGGACAGCAATGGCCAGTAGCACAAGGTGATAGGGAACTGTCTGAGTCTCTGCTTGTTGTACAAAGGAGATTGATAATTTTCCATTACTTGTGTGCCTTGATAATGAGCAGTAGGGTGAACTGGTTATTACAAAACATAATCTAGCAGGTATTTAATCATAGTTATGCTGCTGTTCAATTTTAATTGAAAAGCGCTCGTGCGTCATGTTTCTGGGCTCCTTTGCTGGAAATGTCCATTTATCGGATGAAACTTTGCAGTCTAGAAATTTTTGTACCTTCTTCGTCTATAAAGTGGATTTCTGTTGGGCATGAGTTCGTTGATTGGAAAGCTGGAGGGGTAATATGGTGATGGGCACTTGGTAATTTGCATCTTTTTAACATTTATATCTTGCGAGTGGTGCATTTTGGAAATTTTGGAGAAATTCAAGTCCAACACCAATTTGTTCTTTCCGTAATTTAAGAGAATTAGGGGAGTTTTTATTGTGTATTTATACGTCCGTTACTCAAAACAAAAGGAGAATATGGGTGTTTTAGAATTGATGTGATTGTTTTCGACATAAGGCTGCATTAAGGTTTGAGCAGGAGGAGGAATTCATGTGATGAAAATAATTTGTCCACGTATTGGGCGATGAGAACTCCGCTTATAATACCTCTTATGTTCACCATGTGACTTAAAAGATCAAAACAGGAGCTATGACTTTGATTACCACCTCTTTTCCTTGGCTATTGAATTGACTTACTAACTGCATTCTATACTTGATCTATTGGACATGCTACTCTGGTGCTTTTTGGCATACTTCACCAGCCTACCATGGAAGAGGATGAAATTTTATCTAGTTAAATAAACACCCTCACGAGTGTCATCATACAACTTGTCTACATCCAATTGCCCTGCATGTTACTTCAGCTTTATAGGGAAGCTATTACAACACGTTATCATTGCTTGATAAAGAGAACTAGAACCAGCAATTAACAATGTAAAAACAACGAAGAAGACTAGCACTCTAAACTCTAGAGCGTTGTCAAGAACACAATTAAGTCATTTGGAACCTTTTCTGACCATAAGGTATTTCACAAATTTATCAAGATATCTCCCTTTACATGAAACATATGGGGTATTACTGTTCTTGAAGAGTTGCCGGGCATGATTTTAAATTGAAGAGATACAAAGATTTCTATAGAAAGAAATAAACCAATTTGCACAAAAATAGTCTCTATTTATACTAATTAGATGTGGTCACACAACACAATTATTTGTTTTTTGATAACAACATGCTTCAACTAGGATCAAAATGCTTAAGATAGATGGAAGGAATCCCTGTGCCATGCTTGTGCTCATATCTAACTTGAGGTTATTTTGAGCTCAAATTCTTTACTAAAACTAAAGATTCCGAGAATAAGGGCTTGTTGGAATCCTTTCCTTACTAAACCTACTACCACCCATTCATCCTCGGTACGCTCTTGACGACAGAGCTAGAAAGCTCAGGGCTTTGGAAATTTTGCCTTGCTAGCTTGCATCAAATGAAGGCTTCCTCCTCACCCTGCTATATGACACAGAAAGGGGTGGCCAAATTTGGGATCACACCAAGTCCTCATGAATTGATAGGTTCTGGCCTCTCACTCTCTCAATTTGAGACTCATAGATGCACTAAGGACGTTCATTGGGGGAAAAGGGATCAATTCTCTTTTTGAAAGAGACCAAATTTATATGACTCGATTGTGGAATATTCATAGACCCTTTATCAAACATGGTTGTGATTTTATTAGGGAAGGTGAGGCTTGCACATATGGAAACATGCTCCGGTTTGACCATGTATTGTGGCTCATGATTTTCGAAGTCATTGTCATCCTTCTTGCTAACTCATTCAAATTCCTTGATAGGATTGCAATAGAGGCATGGTGAAGACATTGCTTATGAATTTGTTATACAAGGAGAGGGTTAAAACTTATGTCAAGAATGTTGCCCTCTTTCAACAAGTACCACCCAATTCTCTTGGAGGGGACTTGGGACAATTTCTACGAACGGTTTTGACTAGGGACTCAAGCTCTGATTTCCATAGTGGCCAAAAAGGAAGGGTGGAACAAGAAAGAGCTAAAGCCTAAAGTTCTTGATTCCTCAGAAAATTGCTTACCTCACCCTCATGGACTCCTATTAATTCTCTCTTAGATTCCTTCTTTGAAAGATTTGTTTTTGGATTTGCTATTTCTCCTACCTCTACTTGGGAAAATTATGTTTTGTTTGGTCTTTTTTAAAACTTGTCAAGCTCAAATTGTGTAATGCTAAAGACATTTTCTCCACCATAAACCCCTCGACATGTCATTGTCCTATAAATGTGCCTGGGTGGACTATTTGTATCATGTACAATTAATGCCCATGGCCGGCAACAATAACGTTTCCTACATGTTTTTTGACAGTGCAAATTTTTGCAAAACAAGCACTTTGTATGAAATATCCTGTTGAGGTAAAGGCGGTGTGCCTTACCATTGTGTCCAACCGCCCATTTATTTTCCCCCATGTACAAAGAATAAGGAGCTCTCACAGTCTTCTAATTGAGAGGCTAGCTCCACCCACACATAGTTTCCTTCTCTTTTCTTTCTCTCGCACACACACACACCCCCACACACACGCTTTTTCAATTGGTACCAAAGCTTGGTTCTACACAAGAGGTCATGTACAAACCTCTCACTTTGTGGCATGCAAGCATTGGTGCATTGCCGAGTAGATGGCCATTTTGGCGATCACCATTGGAGCTTGGTGCAGGTGAGACCACTAAGATATGGAGTAGATTGGAGTGGAGAAGCATTAGGTGAGCTTCATTCTCAGAGTGAGTATAGGAGCAGGTGTGAGCTTGCATTTAATTCACACGAGCATTGGGAGTGTAAGTGTTGAAAGATTTGCAACAAAACGTTTAGTCCATCTTTGCATATGTATTTTGCCACGTATAAAGAGCTTCTTTCAGCAAGTCTTCCAAGTTTCTAGCTAATTTTTTGAGCGCTACAACTTTGTAGATGAAAGTTTTTCCAAATTCTTCATTGATGTAGAGTGCTGAGACTGTCTGTAGGTCGTGGGTATATAGCAAAATTTTTTTGCAGCTCAATTTTCTCCCACTTAAAAGCAAGATTTCATGCTCGTTTTTCTAGAGCTAACCGATTTTTGTGCTCTTCAACTTTGCAGAAGGAAGTTCTTACAAATTCTAAGTAGATTTGGGACCTGCAAGGTGGTCTACTTTAATAGGTTCATGGACACTTTGACACCTAGAGCTCTTAGCATTGAAACACACGATTGACATTGGACCTTGAGAGAGAGAGAGAGAGAGAGAGAGAGAGAGAGAGAGAGAGAGAGAGGCTGAGAGCTAATTTTTGGGCTCTCCTACGACACTTCCATTTGACATTAGAAGAGGACATTGAGTGCTCTTCTCGACATCGTTTTACCCTCCTTTGGCATCGGAGATTCATTTCATTGGAGACATAGAGCAACATCGGCTTTTGACTCCTAGCATCGGCTAGCCCACACTCGACATCCTCGACATCAGTGGCTTTTCTCGGCCTACCTTCGACCACCCTTGCCCCATATTGATTGTAGTCGAAGGGATTGAACAGAGCACATCCATAGCTCTTCTCGGGTCTCTTGATAAATGGTTTTTTGAGCACCCTACTCAGAGGCAAAGATTCGGCATCAACGCACATGTGGAGAGAATTGGAGTTCCGATCGAGAATCACTTTTTGATCGAGGTTTTAGCGTGTGTACTTTTCTGGTCAACGAACATTCTGCCGAGGTTTTCTGCTCATAGGTTGTATTTTTCCAGTGCGGATTATGATGCACAGATTATCTGGGTTTTTTCAGAGAGTTTTATGTGCGGATTTGTGCTTTTTATGATCATGGGCGCCATATGCGGATACATGTGAGATAGTTATAGCTCATAGTTTAACATTCACAAGTATACTTGTTTCGAACATGGGATTTTTCCGAAGAGCTCCTTGTGCAAAATCAAACTCATTTTGCCATAGCTTTGGCGGTTGATGTATGTCTATATGTGGATTTGCTATTGTGAGACCGAGTATTTTTTTATAGTCTATGTGGTTTTGGTGAGATTTTTTTGAAATTTTGCTTGAATTACAAGGGAAACTCTGGCCTTTTCCCTCCGTTTCTTGCTATAGTTTCTATGTGTTTGCAACTTACTCTTTGATGCTTTAGTGGTTGCGATTTACTCCCACTTTGATAGTGATCGATTTTTGAGTCTCACTTTGATAGGTTTTGTCTGTTTGGACACGGATTTAGTGTTTTTGTATCCACTCTTGTAGGAGTGAGATTTCGTGTGGTTACGCGGTACAGGTAGTGGGTTTTGAGCTCTATTAGGCTTTACATGTTAGAAGTACAAAGATTCACACTTATTAAACTTTGCACGTACTTTTGTGGGATGCATTTTTGAGCATTGTGTTTGTTCATTACTTGCGTATATGGTTATGTGTTTTATGCTCGGTTGAGCTGTTTATCCCCAGTTTTGAGCTCAATTAGTTTAGTGACTCTTTTGTGCTTTCATATCTCTTGTTTGACGCTCGATCATGCACAGATGTGAGTTGTGGATACACTGTACATTATATTGTAGAGTCATTTTACGCATATGCGAGCATCAATTTGATGCGGTTGATCATAGTTATGATTGTGTAGTGGTCGAGGCGATCTTCCACTTTGACATATTTGAAGCAGTTTATGCTTGAGATTTTGCTTAGTTTGTAGGGGAAATTCTACCGATTGAGATTTTGCTTAGTCTACAGGGAAGACTCTGCCGGTTTTCTCTCAGGATTTCTCGCCATAGTTTTGGTTTTGTCACTATACAATTTTGTTGCATATGCGCTACACTGATATGACATCCATCATGTGTGACAATTTAGAGTCGATAGTGACCATTCGTGAGAGACATCGGTCTCATAGTTAACAATATATGCGATGTTGGCATTGTGGTCACACTGGGCACATTAGGCATTGTTGCTTTCGACGTATGAGGCAACAACAATGATGTATGAGAGATGCAAATGTGGTTTTGACACATGCTAGAGAGGTGT